>NW_026973671.1:950000-992500 GCF_035594125.1 Scylla paramamosain
ACCCGCCAGCGCACACTAGCACCGGTGCATTACTCTCAACTAAATGATACGTACAGTGTCCATTCAGTTTTCAATGGTACAGTGGAAGCTGACGACCCCTTATCACGAGCAGTAGCGTTCATTATAGACGCCCTTTTGTATTTACTTGCTATTGCACGCCAGTACTGGCGTATTACTCGTTACTAAATATCAAATGTATTTTAAAAAGCTTCCATCCAGTTGTAAAAAGGAATTCAGCGATGCTCTTATTACCAGCAGTAGTGTTCAGTATAGACACGGCCCTTTGCATTTGATTCACCATCGCACAGTAGTACATCGCTGTATACTAAATAATACATGCATAGTCAAAGCATCCATCCAGTTAATGCTACAAGGGAAGCAACGCTCAACAACACTCAGTCTGCCGTGTGTTCCACCTCGTCGGTCCCTCCAGACGGAAATCTCAAACATAGTGTTGGTGCGTCGTGTCGGACTAATTGCCTTCCCGCTGGACTGACGCGCGACAACACGAGGCAGCCTGAACTTTTGTAACGCTGGCACATAGCGAGAGCGGAGCGTGATGAGCACCATTGTCACCTTTATTTGTCCACCCGATGATCGCCGCCTGTGTGTGAAGCTCTTCATTAACAGTGTGATAGTGTTTTGTGATTTGTTATTTATCAAACGCATCATCATCACTGCGCTGCTTTGTCCGCTCCATCCTATCCGCTTGAAGGCTCCGATGCAATTTATACATTACTCGTCCCGTTATTCACAACTATGATAAATGTGTGTGTGTGTGTGTGTGTGTGTGTGTATTCTCTTGCATTTTGAACACATCCCGTCACAAACATCGCCTTCATTTTTACTGTGTATTATGTTAATAACGTCGGCCATGGGCGCTAAATCTGGCATGCGTGTATGTATTCTCCCTCCAGCGCTGTTCACTTCTCAACTGTGGCGGTGCTGGAGGAGAGGCGGACAACATTTGAGGACCATATTGTAAAACACTTCTGCGCCGCACCTCCACTATTTTCAAAGGACTCTAATTGAAGCTGCACTGGTTTTTAAGGGCGTTTTTACGGTTGTAGTGACAAATTAACAAGATTTCTACATTATTAAAAGGAGAAACAGTCTTGCAAACCAACCAAATCAACTCAGTGGCCTTGGAAAATAGTCGTGGTGTGTCTGCACAGCGCCAGTACTGCATGGGAAGTAATACAGGCTCGTGTTGCTGCACTGTCGAGGGGTCTCAAGGCCGGGCATGATCGAGGGCCAACAGATGATGCAATTAATCCTCATGAGGCGATGTGCAGCCGTGATGGACGCGCTGATCATGCAGCAAGAAGTCTGGCAGAAGTTGGCGCCGCGCTGCCCATCACGCACTATCCTACACGATGCTGGGCGGGGAGAGGTGAAGATTGAATGTGTTGTTTACGAAAAGTGGTCATGTTTTGCAAACTATTTAAGACGAAATATATGCAATAACAATCTTCCCCCAGAACAACACCATTTGGAAGCTCCTAGAAACTACCACGCTGCTTCCTACTACTGAAGTCTTCAAATAGCTAGCAGTACAATTTTCACATCACCCATTAGCATCAGTTTAGGACATGGCGTGCACTCGTCCCCTTTAAGAGATAGTCACGCCCCTGGAGACAATCGAAGTGTCTTTCTGATCCCTTTTGATGCGCAGTGGCGTGGCAGTTGCCTCATGATCTTTTTTAGTTTTGTGTAACTTTAACGCCTCCTTAGCTCAGGGGCAGAGCACTGGTCTTGGAAAACCAGGGGTCGTGAGTTCGATTCTCACAGGGGGCACACTTCAATATTATTTTAGCAGTAGTTCCTAACTTATGGGTAACTACCCACATGTGGGTAATTTGGATAATTTGAGTGGGTAATGAAGGCTGAGAATAAAGGCATTCATATTGGTATGGGTGCAAGAAAAAAACGTAGAGAATAACAGACGCTTCTCATACGGGACACGTGGCTGCCGGTGAGCGCGGCGGTGAGTCACCGAGACAGAGAGGACAGAGGGGGGGAGGTGCGCCACCTGGCCAGAGTGCGGTTCTGTTCTCCGTCACCTTTGTAGATTGTTGTACCTTTCCTGTGCTTTTTCTATTGCATTGCAGTCGCACATAGACAGTGCCGTGCCGTGAGAAAACTGCCTGAGGCTGTGATTGCCGGAATGACGGATATTGCGTCCCTGTACTGTGCCGTATCATGAAGTAATCTTTAAAGTGCCCGGTTTCGCAAAGTACATGCTTTGGCGTCGTCCTTGTCTGTCCTGTTCTGGGCCTGATTGCGTCACGTTATTCACCACCCCGCTAGGCACAGCCACATCGGACTCACAAACACAGGTGTTTGTGGCTGCCGGGCGTCCTGACAGCGCGGCACAAGAATGTATTCAGGGATAACCCAACTGTAAATTATAGGAAACTGAGGCTTTGAAATTTATATTAGAATATTAAAAAAAAAAAAAAAATGAGTTGGCAACTTTGCCTGAGATACCCGACACGGCTAGCGGTGACCGACTCTCAATAGAGGGATCCTTTTCAACGGTTTACCAGCGTTTGTTCATCATAGATATATACTACTGTACTTACACTTGATGATATGATAACACGAACTTGAAGAAGTCAGTAAACGCATAATGTAATGAAAAAGATTGGGAACCATTGTTTTTAATTTAAAGACTCCGATGTGGTACAGTGGTTCCACGAGGCTTGGTGGCCGAGAGGTTCGAATCCTAGCCACGGTCTTAAATTAGGAATGGCATCCACTCGAATTAAAGGTTAGCAAATGTTGAAACCTTCATTCGTTAGTACGTACTGTCTTTGGCCTGAAATATGGAAAGCCTGACGTGACCACAGCGGTAAATGAGTTCAAGATTACGAGATGATTTTGGAGAAACTCGTATTCCGTCTTGCATTTCTCAGTGAATCATCTCCATCTAAATGTTTGCTTCCAATATACTGTTTGTAAGGGATGGGAATTCTGTGTTGTCTAAAGAGGAACTTCTGACCTTTAATGGCTCTGAAATAACAATGTAATCTGGAGAGAGAGAGAGAGAGAGAGAGAGAGAGAGAGAGAGAGAGAGAGAGAGAGAGAGAGAGAGAGAGAGAGAGAGAGAATGACAGAAACGAACAGATAGACAGACAGACTAGGAGAAACTAAGAGACAGACAGACAGACAACAGACAGAGACCAACAGATAAACATACATAGACAAACAGATAGACAGAGAAGAACAGATAGACAGAGACGAAAGAATACACAACAAGATAGACAGACAGACAGAAACACAGACAAACACAGACAAAAATGAAGACAGACGCAGACAGACGGAACACCAAAAAATAAGAAAGAAAGAAATTGAAGTAGCTTTTTCAATTCCCAGAACACGTTCCCCACAGAAAGAGAGAAGAAAACGGAAGGAAGCGGACCCGTAACTGACACGAGAGCTTCAGTATTTATGAAGAAGTGAATAGTTAAAAAGCGGTTATTGTTGAAAGTCTTATTGAAGATGCAATATAAAAAGAATCCTGTGTGTGGCGAGGGGGTTTCCCGCTTGCTGCCTGAACTGCTGCTAATGACTCGGTTGCCTTCAGGATACAATGAACACTGTCGGGGATGAAATGATGGAATGGGAGTGGCGGTGTGTGCTACAGTTTACAAAGGTTAATGTAGGAATGGTAGCAACGATTTTGCCTCAGTGAATAATATTTGTGAAACAGGAATTTATTTGTACTTCATGTGTTTCTATGATAAGAGTTTAGTTTTAGTTTTTTTTCATTCAGGATCCGGGATGTATTGTGTAACAGTAGCAGTAGTGAAGCGAGAATTTCATTTATATAATGTTTTTAGTTTGATGGTGACATCGACGTTGAAAAATAACACTTTTGAAGCAGGAATCGCTATGTATTTCGCATCAAGCTATCTATATTTTGAATTTACGAAAGCAGAAATTTAAATGCACACTGAATCTTATAATGTTTAGAGGTGGCTGTAGAAAAAAAAGAAGAATGATTGCATGAATGATTTGCGATTAAGGAAATATGCGCCAAAAAAGCAGTAAAGAACTAAAAAAGGGAAAAGTGTCCAGGCTCAGAACGAGACAGAAATCAAATACTAAGGACCTGGTCGGAGAAAAACCAAAGCAGGAAACAATCCGTGGTGGTGCAAACGTGTGAAAAATAAGTGGCAGTTGACAGGTGGACGAAGCACTGAGGAAAATAACGAAGGAAAACATTTGGAGTGAAGTCTCTTTTGTATTATTCTGAACTCCATGAAAGTGTTGGCAGGGTTTCTGAGTCTATTGGAGGGTGGGAAAGCGCCTGGCCATGTGTTCAGGTGTTCAGGTGAGAAAACTGTGAAACCTGAAGGAATGTGTGGAAGAAAAGAATAATTTTTACTTCTCAGACAATCCTCTCAAATAATTTTCAAACGATTAACAGTCTTACTCTATTATCTTTCCTAGTTTTGACTGACTATAGTGAAATTTATAGCTCTTTCAAGAGAATTTTTGTGATTTTAGTGATGTTATCAAAGAAACGGCATTATTAATCGCAGAAACTAACAAATATTCCGTTAATTACGTAAGTGGCATTTGAAAATAAACTTCATGGGAGAGCAAAGCGTTTCAAAATACACTCTCTTGATAAAATACCTGGGGACATTTGAACACAGCAGCCGCAGAGTTGGACCACAAAGGGAAGGTGAAATAAAGGCAGAGAGAGGAAGGAATGGAATCTGACCACCGTGTTTCAATACTTCCAAGGCAATGGGGAAAGTTTTACTGAGGATTGACTAGAAGGAGGGCCAGGATTTAGTTAAGTAAAGGCTGAGAATCGATATACTGGTGATTCTTGGTCTTCACAATATAGAGGGACTTGCAGGGAGAAAGCGTGTAAAATTCCTTTCATAAACGCGTAAGATATGGAGAGTAAGAGGTTAACTGTGTTGTTCTAGACTGCTGAAGAGACTCTTGTACAGAAATAAACGCCCAGAAAGTTGTAAATGACTATGGGTATTATTGTCTAGTAGTGAAAAGCTCTAGTGGAAGTTTGATATATATTTTCGATCGACACCGCTGACATCAAAAGGAATAATAGTTATTCATTTTTTTTATACATTTATCGCGCTATTAATCTCTTATCATTGAGAACTCTTTAAAAATTTACTCAAAAGAAAAAGGAGAACAGCTGGGTAATTTTGTCATATTGAAGCTAAAGAACTATTTAAGATGACAAGTCCCTCTCCCTGTTCTCCTCGTCTCTCTCTGAAACACACTTTGTTATCTCTGCTGCAGTTCATTATATTATTCAAAACAATACGGAAGAAGACATTACCTCCCTCTATACTCCCACTGTATTTCCTGGTGCCGTGTAAACTTGCCCTACGCAGAAATATGCCGCCAGGTAAGCACACACAAAGGTAAGCACACACTGGAGTACCTTTGTGTGGCTTATTATGCATACGTAAGGAAACTTGTAGGGGTAAAATGTGCTACGTGTTGTTTGCTTAGGACTGAAGAGCGTAGTGTTAAGCCTTGTAATATGTAATTTAGAAAAGAAAGGAAAGCGGAAGGTGAAGCGTGATGTAAGGTAATGATCAATGTGGAATAAATCAGGTGTTTTGCTATTTAGATGGTAAACGGAAAGAGGGGAAGGATTAGTTCATAAAGTGAAACACTGAAAATAATACATACACAATGACGGAAAAAAAGGGAAGAAACGTAACATAGCAGAAATTACTTATACAAAAATCACATATCACAAGCAATAAGCAAACGAAGACAGGAGGAAAATGAAGAAAGAATTTGACAGTCTGCGTGCTGGCATCTGGCATCCTGTATATGGCGTGAGGTGACGGGCGTGGGCGAGGCGTGGGCGGTGACAGGTGAGACACGTGGGTGGAGAGTGAAAGAAGCGGGCCTGGTGCATACGTGAGGGGCGAGCTGGAGGATGGACAGGTGTGCGGGCGAAGGAAATAAGAAACGAGGTAAAGGGCGCTTGCTTATTTATACCTGTCCCTGCCTCGCCCTGATATGTTTTTAGGCTATATTGAACCTGCGGTGAGAATTCTAGTGTCTAAGCCCGCTCCTTCCCACGTGACAGTATTCTTGAGTGATTTGTTCTCTAATTAGTAACGTTCTCAAGACTTTTTCTCGTGTTAGTAATGTAGAACTCGTCTTAATGTGTCACTAGAACAGTAAAAAGACGCTGTTCCTCCCACGACCTGTTCTGTTTTAAGGCTGCATCGAGTTGGTGGCGAGTTTGTAGTTTGATCTTGTTCTCTGGCCCATATTCTTGAATGCTTTGATCTCTCATCAAGACTATTTTTCAAAAGTCGCGTTTTCAAGAGTTTCTCCCGTTAATAATGTACAAATCTTGTTGATCTGTCACTGTAACCGTAAAAACACCCTCATCGGAATCCTGTTTTCTGACTTGCCTCTAACATTTCAGTCTCCAGCATCTTCACGAGCCGTCCGTTCTCGTTCTTCCCTCTTATACGGCAGAACCACGTCAAATTACTCTTGGTTATCCATTGCCAAACTCTCCTGACAGTTTACAAATCCACCTCCATCCTTTCCATCTTCTGAAGCACTTCTTTATTGCTGCAAGTTTCCTTCCTCGCTGCCATCAGAGCCATTTCAAGAAAGGACATCTTTGCTTCCCTCCTTGACACATCTTCACTCCCCGTCCGTTGCTCACACCTATGAGCCGTATTCTTAAACGTTCTAGCGTCTTGTAATGTTAACAGGCTTTCGTGGAAGGTATTGAGAGTTGCAGGTGTTTTCATGATTACGATGGTAACTTAACAGGCTCTATTAAAAGTTATTGGAAGTTAATGAGGATTTCAAGATTTTTTTTAATGGTGATAGTTGAATTTATCATCATTTTTTTTTTAACAAGAATTAGTAGAAGTGATTGGAAGTTGCAGTTGTTTTCATGATTACGGTGATAACTGAATAGGCTCCAGTGAAAGCTATTGACTGATTTGAATATCATGGTCAATCTTTTTCTGTTCCGTCTTTCCCGATATATATATTTATGACAGGTTTTACTTAATTAAGACTTAAGTAATTACCCACAACTTTAATCACAATTCCTATGTTTTTTTTGTTATTTATTTTTATTCTTTACGTGGTTTAATCTTCATTCTCTCTCTAGTTCCCCGTGTTTCAAGACGTCATATTTAGATGTAGAGACTAAATATGAAATATTGTTTCACCTCGCAACAAATTCTCACATTCTGTACTGTTGCTTTTCTTCCCTTGTATGATGTTGAGTCTTTCCTGCTTGTCTTATTTTTATTTCAATTTACACGTGCAATGTAGTCCACTCAAAGGTACAAAGAGAGAGAGAGAGAGAGAGAGAGAGAGAGAGAGAGAGAGAGAGAGAGAGAGAGAGAGAGAGAGAGAGAGAGAGAGAGAGAGAGAGAGCGTCCGCCCGTCCAGCCAATGTTAAGTATACATATCATGATTTACTTCTTCAGGTGCCTCCCCTTACAGAATTCCCTCCTTTATATGATTTCAAGTCTATCCTGCCTCGTGTTACCTTCCCTAGATTTAGACGCTGACACAGTTTCATCATTTAAATACCTTCCTTTTTCACTTCTTATTTATTTATGAATCTATTTATTTATTTGAGATTGTTTTTTTCTTTCTTTTTCGCACATCATCGTTCGGTTTGCAGTCTTTTTCTTTCACTTCTATATCAAGTTCAGATGTGAATATATGGCATGATCCACCTTTCAGATGTTTTCTTCTGGCCCGGCTGTTTGTAGACTTTTGAACAGTTTGCTATATGAGACTGCATCTTCCTTAGTGAGGTTATTCTCTGCTGAACGGGAATATAGCAGCAAGAGCACAGCATGAACCATCATTAGGACCTATTTGAACTACTAATTTCAAAACCTTAAGATTCCTCCGTACGAAAAAAAAAAAAAAAATGAAAGGCACGGGAAGTCTTGCAAGGAAATAATCGGTTTTCATTAATATGTACAAAGGCAAATCAACTCTCTCTCTCTCTCTCTCTCTCTCTCTCTCTCTCTCTCTCTCTCTCTCTCTCTCTCTCTCTCTCTCTCTCTCTCTCCAGCTTCTTAAATTTCATCAATATTGTAAACTTCAGCCAGCCTGCCTATTTGTCTATCAGTGAATGTGTTTGTTACCTCTCTCTCTCTCTCTCTCTCTCTCTCTCTCTCTCTCTCTCTCTCTCTCTCTCTCTCTCTCTCTCTCTCTCCGATAACAGCCTCAGAATTAAGGCACGCAGGATTTAACCTATTCTCTCTAAACAAAAACTCAACTCTCCTGATAAATCACATGTTTGACTCTTCTTTCTCTCGCACGAACAGTAATATTTGCCTCCCTTCAACATTTTCGCTCACTAACAGTTGGCAAATACGTGGCTGCTATAGGGAATGAGTTGCCATAAAGCTGAGGTATCGAGATCAAGGGAAGAGAGCAGGAATTCAAGCTATGCATGGGAAGAGAGATGCGAGAGATACATGACTAATGAGCAAGTGAAGAAAAAAAAAAAAGAAAAGGAAAATAAACAGGTGGTATGTCAGTGAATTATTTGTTGGAATGTTTTCGTGTGTGTGTGTGTGTGTGTGTGTGTGTGTGTGTGTGTGTGTGTGTGTGTGTGTGTGTTTATCTCTCTTTTGCCGCAGTTTTTTTTCATATTGTATTTTTTTCCTTTCCTTTATTTTCATATTTATTTTTAGCTTTATTATATATTTATCATTTTTGTGTTTTTCACTCTTTCTTCCTCAGTTACATTTTATTTGTTTGTATGTATTTATTTTTTTTTCTATTTTTCCTGTTGGGCTGGCTCTCTCTCTCTCTCTCTCTCTCTCTCTCTCTCTCTCTCTCTCTCTCTCTCTCTCTCTCTGTGCCCTCCAATAAGCCGCCTGACCCGTGCCCTCCAATAAGCCGCCTGACCCGCCTCTGTATCGGCAGCTGTCCACTAAACCAATTAACAATACGACTCATTTCACGTGTTCCTGCACCTCAGTTTATTTGGCAACGATTATTGAATTAAAAGGAAAGCAATGGGCATATTAATTCATTATAGTGTTTTTTTTTTCTTTTCATTCAGATACTTATGTTAATTTCCAATGAATTACGCAAAGCAGTCAACCGAGATGCTTACTCTGTTTTATGGGTTTTGACTAATTTCTTTTTTTGATTCATTCTAGTACCAAAAAGCGTGTAATGATGTCAGAATTTAGGCATGGAATCTGTTGTTTTTTTTTTTTTGTGCGAGGACGGGGGGACGTGTGTGTGTGTGTGTGTGTGTGTGTGTGTTTGTTCGTTGATTGATTGGTTTCCAATTTTACAGCGCCACGAGGACTCCTGTTATTATTGTGTGTGTGTGTGTGTGTGTGTGTGTGTGTGTGTGTGTGTGTGTGTGTGCGCGTGTATATGTGTGTGTGAATGAATGTGTGGACAGCTTGTGGCTCACTATCAACCGTCGTGGTCAGATGTTAAATAACCTTCGGCTTTCACTTCCACTGTGTTTCATATACATTACTCAACCTCGTTCCTAAATCCTTCGCTCTCATTGCGACCCATATTCTTAGATGTTTAAATGTTTTACCTTAGCTAATCTTAAATCTTGTAGTAAATGTTATGTAGATTTTCGAGGGCGTTCTCATGAAGTATTGGTTGTTTTCCTTATGTAGATTTTCTTTAGGTATATTTTCTGACATATATACATACACACATACATACATTCATACAGTCAGACAAGAAGGCATACATGCAATCATACGAGCTTATAGACAGCACTCGCAGTAATATACGTCATTAATGAAAATATCGATATAAATACTCCCTTTAAACAAATGCAAATCATGTACAAATAATGTTATAAAGTCTATTTCATAAATAGGAAAATGACGTTATGAATTAAACATGAAGCCGGGGAATCACTATACAACCTCTGTCTGATTGCCGAGAGTAAGCTGCTGATTAAAGATAGAGAGAGAGAGAGAAACATTACGGAAAATAATGAGGCACGGGGCAGTATTCATTCATCTACAAAGGCAATAAGTTCTCAATTTTTTTTTTTTTTTATGTTCTTTGTGTAGGTAGGGAATTTTCAGGAACTCTGCTTTTTTTTATGGGCTTAAATGCTCAGCCCCCTTATGGTGACCCAGGCAAGATTTTTGAGTGATGCCTCTGCAGATCTTCCTCTCTTTCTCCTACTGACTAGATCTTTATCCAGCATCCTCTTCATCACGTATTCCTCGTCTTGACATGCCCAGACCACCTCAGTCTCTACTCTTTAACGTTGTCAACAAACCAGCGTTCATGTTTTGTACCTCTGATGTGTTTGTTTCCGATTTTATCCTGCCTCGTCTCTCCTGAAGAAAATTTTTACCTGCCTCGTCACTTCTGGGAAAAAAATTTGACCCACCTCGTCACTCCTGGAGAAAAAAATTGTCCAGCCTCGTCACTCCTGGGGAAAACAGCAGAGCATCTTTTTAACTCGTTATGACACTCACTGAAAACCAATACGATTGAAACAGGAATATCATCATTCTTAGTGGCCTAGTGAGAAAGGCAAGGGCGTTACCACTCACCTAACTTGTGTGTGTGTGTGTGTGTGTGTGTGTGTGTGTGTATGTGTGTGTGTGTATGTGTGTGTGTGTGTGTGTGTGTGTGTTTAGTGGCCGCAGTCTCAACACGCCGCCTGGTGACAGCTTGGTGATGGATGGTAACAAGTTCAAGCCTCGCGGTGGCTGGAGGCTCGTTCATCACCCTCACCTGGTGCACCTCTCACCTGAGCCGCACCTACCTCACGCCAGCGATGCCTGCCACATGTGCCTCCCTTGTGCCGAGGCGAGGGCGCGGGGCAATATTTGATGCTACAGTGGAGACGATAACCTGGCGTTGTCAGTCTTGTCTTTGGAAACTAAAATCCAGACTTACACCAGACAATTTCATAAAGTTTGAGAAGGCAGTGACAGTCAAAGGATTAAAGAGAACCAAGAACGACAATAAAAAAAAAAAAATCCAGCCATTCATAAAATCAGAGCGTTGGGTTTTCATTAAAGCAGAGGAGAAGCCACACTCACCTGCTCCACTGCGACTTGAGAGAAAAGAGCTGATCCTCAAACTCATTCATTCTATTGCGCCGTGGGAGAAAAAGAGTTGATCGCCACGTTCACCTATTCCACTGCGACCTGAGAGAAAAGATCAAATCGCGCGCCCCAAGACAGACCAGGTGGAAATCTACAATTCAAATATAAGACTATCTAGAATCTCATTGACTTTCGGACCATAATGACTATTCGCTCCATTAAAGGGCATTGGGATGGCCTTGAATTAGTCACGCAGGTGGAAATGAGAGCTATTATCGGATAATTACATCGTTCAGGTAATGTTCAGGTGTTCAAAGTGTTAAAAAGATTAAGGCTAGAATATTCTTATATATTAGGCACTATTGTTTTTCCTGTGACTAAATTTGGGTGGATTATACCGTTTGCTATTACATCTTCAGCTTTTTATATGTGTAGAAGACCGGCAAAGGGCGCCAAAAAAAAGGAAAGTAAAAACGAAGAAAACTATAAAAAGAACATAAAAATCCCGCTATTTTCCGAAAACAAATATAAACAAATAACAGATAACCAGAGAAAGTAGATAAGAAATGAAAGGAAATTTGATTTAACCTTTCCATTGCAATACTTTTCCCACATACTTCTATTCCTTTTGACACTTATCTTTATACTAATTTGCCTCTTAAACAAGCTTATAACTTAGAAAAGACAAAACAAATCTCCTATTTTCTCTTTTTCTATCTCCCTACACAACACACACAACACACACACACCACAACACACCACAACACACCACACCAAACCACAGTGCTCTGAATCTTAACAAAAAAAACGACCATCACAGCAATAGATAAAAAAAAATACGTAGCTTCATTCCCCAAAGTGAGACGGACGTGGAGTAATGTTCACCTTCACCCTCCCATTCATGTCCCAGGCGTTCGCTGAGTAAGAGCTATGCACATTTACCCTTTTACACTGCAGAATAAGACACACCAATGCACATTCGGCTGTTCCCCTTACGCCGCATAGCAAGTCCCTACGTTTCTCCAAATAAGCATCAATCAAACTAATCACTGGTATTAGAAAAACGTACGTACACAAAGGAAGGAGAGAGAGAGAGAGAGGGGGGGGGAGAGAGAGAGAGAGGGAAGGATCGTTCAATATTAATATCCCACTACACCTTCGTTCACCCTAAGTTGGCGGTGAAAGATGGCGGAGGTGAAATTGCTTTTGGAAGGCGATGGGGATTTACGACGCGAGGAGCAGGAGGAGGAGGAGGAGGAGGAGGAGGAGGAGGAGGAGGAGGAGGAGTGGGACAGCCCTTGTATCCTAAAATATTATCGTGTCACCTTATTCTCCCTCGCTCCTACTCACCCAACACTTCCCTTCCATCTCCCATTACATTATAGTTCCTCGCGGTGGTCAAGACTTTTTGCCCCGACTGGCGAGTGATGTGCTGCCAAACCCGGCCAGGCGAGGCGGCGAAATTGTTGCCACACTGACGCAACGCAGAGGGACGGTGGTGGTGGTGGTGGTGGTGGTGGTGGTGGAAGAACAATAAGAGGAAGAAGAAGAGGAAGGAAAGAAAAACAAGAGCAAAAACAACAAAACAAGTGCAACAAAAACAAGAATAACTACAACAGTAAGAAAAACAAGAATAACAGTAAGAAAAACAAGAGCAACAACAGCATTAAGGAAAATAAGAAGAACAAACACAATAATCACAAGAAGAAAAGAAGGAAAGAAAAAAAAAACAGGACCAGAAGGAATAAAAAGAGGAGGAAAGAATGAAGAGAAAGAAAAGGACAATAAGTAAGAGAGAGAAAGAGAGAGAGAATAATGAAAAGTAAGAACAAGAACGAGAAAGAGGAAAAGAAAGAAGAGGAAGAGGAAAAGGAAGATTACAAAGAAGAATAAAGAGAACAAAGAATAGAGGGAGTAAATGGAGCAGAAAAGAATGAAGAGAAAAAAGGACTATGATAAGTAAGAGAGAGAATAATGAGAAGCAAAATAAGGAGACTGAAAAGAAAGATAAGAACAAAAAACGAAAAGAGGAGGACGAGGAAGAGAAGAACGACAACGAGAAGAGGAGGAAGAAGACTAGGAGGACGAGAGGACATAAGACTGAAACAATGAAATAATGCCTGGGATGATGGGAAGCTTGTCACGGGAGGAGGAAGAGAAGGATTTAGGCTGCAGGAAGGGACATGAAGGATTTAGACCGCAGGAAGGGAGTTGAAGGATTTAAGCTGCAGGAAGGGAGGTGAAGGGGGCAGGAAGGAAATCGGAAATTCAGGCCGCTTTCATCCATTGGTGAGGGCAACATGTCATCTTATACAAGGCGGACAGAGGGATAGATACATACATAAACAACAAATATATTTACTGTATGTTATGGAAGGGTGAGAGAAAAGCTGTGGGTATGAAAGGTTGTCAAAGAAACCGTAGTTGTCAAACAAAATAATAATAACATACATGATACGATTAACTAAATGATTATTACACACACAAAAAAAGCAGACATATTTACTTCTGTGTTTGTAAGTTCGAGAAGGACAAGGGAAAGTTGAATGTAGATGTAAAAAGAACGAAGG
Source organism: Scylla paramamosain (assembly GCF_035594125.1). NCBI lineage: Eukaryota > Metazoa > Arthropoda > Malacostraca > Decapoda > Portunidae > Scylla > Scylla paramamosain. Next base: position 963,643 of record NW_026973671.1, read on the forward strand.
CAAAAAAGCCATAGTGGTCAAACAAAATAATTTGCTTGGTGTTTTTACATATGATGATTCTGTGTAACACTTTTTATAGGCGTTTAATACACAGTGTTTGTGTGAGGCTACGCTACGCTACTCCTAAGTCTGGTTTATTTGATATTAACTCGTCTTGAGCTCCGAACCATAAATGATTTAATTTTGTGTATTATATGCAGCTTGGCAATATATATCTTGTAATACCATTTGATTTAATTATCTAATGTCTTTAATATGAATGATCGAAATCCGTTGACACATTCAGTCAGTAAATGTACAAAAAAAATTCTAAATAGATCAAGTGAAAGCATTTATATTTTTGGATGCGTGAAATTAGCAGAATTCCTTCATTCACTCAATCAGTAAATGTCAAAGAAATTCTGAATAGATTTAGTGAACTGTTATCGTGAAATCTTTATATTTTTGGATGCGGCAAATTAGCGCAAGAAACGTTCCAGGAATTACAGGTTTGCCTCGACAGCACGAGAATAAACACGCGTAGCTCAGCCAAGTTTGTTCCCTGCCTGGATATAAGAAGCGAGGAGCGACACAAAGACCATCGTAAGATACATCAGCGTGAGCACAAACATAACATTCTTTGCTGTGACGCGATTAACACTTCTAAGAAACAGACGGGGACACAGAGGCGAACCTTCATGCCCCGACCCTTCCTGCCACGCTTCATATCGCTAATCAAACCCTCCCCGGGACCGCCATGACTTTAGGGTCTCTGGGGTGTGGGTGCCAAGGGTGAAGAATGAGAGATACACTGGAGTGGACACAAGATCAGAGAAACTAGTAATATATGAAGGGCTTTCTTGTAGCTGGTGACTAAAACACACACACACACACAGAAAGGGAGAGAGAGAGAGAGAGAGAGAGAGAGAGAGAGAGAGAGAGAGAGAGAGAGAGAGAGAGAGAGAGAGAGAGAGAGATCTGTTTGTGATAAATACATTGAAGAATAAAATCAAATTATTAGCTATACCTCATGAAATAAAAAAAAAGAACAATCGAGAACCAACCAAAAAAATAAATTATAAAACCATCGCAAGAAAACATCAAATTTACATCCCCCACTAATCAATCAAACACTCACGACCCAATTATTACAACATGAAAAGCTAAAACTGAATTAACTCGACAATCCTGAAGAGAGAGAGAGAGAGAGAGAGAGAGAGAGAGAGAGAGAGAGAGAGAGAGAGAGAGAGAGAGAGAGAGAGAGAGAGTCAGGAGCATTATCGTATAGCAGAGGCAGGTAAAGGCAGGGACGGCAAGATTAACGTAAGTAGTTCCATGTCAGTGACGAAGACAAGTGGACTCAGTAGAATGTCAAGGAGGTACATTAGAGGCTGCTAACGCTGCTGAGATTGATGGTGAAAAGTGACCTGGAGGAGGAAGAGGAGCGGGAGGAGGAGCTGGTGAAAGGAGGGGGGAGGGAAAATGAATGAGGGGAATGAGATGAGGAGAAAGGAGTGAGAGCGGAAATAAACGAAGGGGAATGAAGGAGGAGAAGGGAAGGAAACGAAAAAATGGAGGGAAATGAAGGAAAGGTGAGAAAGAGGAAGAGAAATAGAAAAAGGAAAGAGCTACGGACAGGAGGAAAGAAAGAGGAGACAGAAATAAGGAGATGGAGGAGGAGGAAATGGAAATAAATACAGGAAGTAAGCAAAAACGGGGGAAACGGGAAGGAGGAGGAGGAGAGAAAGTTACGAAGAAGAGGAGGAGGAGGAGGAGGAGAAAGAAGAAGAAGAAGAAGAAAAAGAAGAAGAAGAAGAAGAAGAAGAAGAAGAAGAGGAAGAAGAAGAAGAAGACTTAAGAAGAGGAAGCGTAGAAGGAAGAGTTAAGTACACGAGGAGGAGGAGGAGGAGGAGGAGGAGGAGGAAAGCTTCTTACGGGTCGTCACCTTTAGAAGAGCGAGTGTTGATGGTATTTTAAAACATATTTCTGGAGGTGACTTAGGAATTGCCGCGTTAGAAGTGAAGGGGGGGTTTGCTACTAGAGAGAGAGAGAGAGAGAGAGAGAGAGAGAGAGAGAGAGAGAGTACTGAGGCGACGTATTCTCCTAAATTCGCTAATATTTGGTGCTTTTAAGTATATGATCAAGTAATCTAATAAAAATACCTGTAATTTAAGGAATAAATAAGGGATGTGAGATAATATGATAGTAGAACGAATATAAAAGAAGGGATAAACACACACACACACACACACACACACACACACACACACACACACACACACACACACAAGACACCGCGGCGCCAGACTTCATCACACCAACACGGACTAGACTGCAAGTTCAACTCCACGTGAAGTGTAATGTTCGGAGCTGAATTTGGCTCGGCGGGGAAGGTAATCAAGAGAAGCGGGTAGGCAGGGTAGAGAGGCGGGAAGGCAGATAGGATAGGTAGGGTAGGCAGGGGCCGGTAGAGAGCAGCAGGAGTGAGAAGAGCAGGAAGGGCAAGGCAGGGCAGGGCAGTGGGAGGATCAGGAAGGCCGCAAGGAAGGCGGTATACTTTTGCTGGTATGTTTCTGAGGCGACGTGTCCTGCCTGGCCTCTCGAGACATTACCTCAAGGATTAACTGTATTGCTTCTTGCCCTGCACTGCGAGGCCGCCACTCAGCCGGTGTGTGTGTGTAGTGTGTGTGTGTGTGTGTGTGTGTGTGTGTGTGTGTGTGTGTGTGTGTGTGTGTGTCGCTGTCCAACAGTTGCATAAACCATGTTCGCCTTTGGTAACAATCTCATTCCTTGTAACGAGTTTGCGGAAATAAAAAAATAGACTATTCTTTTTCCAGTGATCTTAGGGAATGACTGCGGCACTCTACTCTACCAGGAAGCGAGACATTGATCAGTGGTGGGAATCAAACGCATTAACTCACTCATTACCACACAAGATTCCCAGATTCCTTGAAATCGTCCATCGTTGATCAGAATAAAGCAAATAGATGTTAAGATGTAGGGGCTATGTAACTTTTGATCATCTATATCACCTTGATTATGAAAAAAAGACACTTTTTTTTATATAAGATTGGCGTAAGACTATAAAGGAAAAGCCTACTGAGTGTCTTGTCCGGAAAGCAGAAAGGCTAAAAAGGATTGCTATAAAATTAATATTCTTTAATAGCATCTAGGAAAGAAACACTAAAAAATTGAAGAGAAGGAAAAAAATATATTTTAAGGCCAGTAACACAAAAAGTGACAAAAATGAAGAATGCAATGGCTCCATGAATCTACACGAAATAATTGCAAGAGGGAGGAAAAAGAAAAGTTTAGTCAATAAAAAAAGAGGTCTTAAGATCACACTTCACACAAACAACGAATCAAACAATAAAAAAAGAAATCTGAAGAGATCACACGAAAAAAAAAGAAAGAAAACGAAAATAAAAAAGGCGAGAAACAATAAAAGGAAGAAAGAAACACTAAGGAGGAGGAAGGACGAGGAAGGAAAGCGAAAGGACGCGTCAAGAATTCCACAAGAGACGCCAAGTGTCGTCTTCGCGCCCTCGTGTCTCTGACTCAGCGCCGCACATTCCCCACCGCTTGTCTCTTTTTCTCCACCTTCCTGCTACGAGCCTGCGCGGCGTGCGAGGGAGGCAAGGGAGAGTCACGTTGGGTAGAAATGAGTCACGCCGAGTAGAAGTATTCTGAATTGGTCTAATCACAACTACTTTTAACACTCTAATGGCTAGATTTGGGATTTCAAAGAGTGTTTTTGTGATTCTAATATTAGTTTCTGCATCATTAGGAAGAAAAACACTAACTATGATAGTTAATGTCACGATGAGTAATCATGTTTACGTTCATATTCTGATTCGGGTATAATCACAACTACTACTTAATACACTTCAGTAATAGATGTAAAAACCGCTTGCTTTCGTAAGTGTAATGATAGTTTAAGAAGGTTTCCGCATCATTGATAAGGAAAACACATTGCAGATCACCTCAATAGTCTTTGAAAAGATAGCACTGATGAAAGCACAGAGCGTCTCAGAATACGGACTTTTTTCTACCATGAGTCAGATCAGGAGTTAGTCACTGTACCTGAGGGTAAGTCACAGTGAATGTGTAGCTTGGTGAAGTACACAGGAAGCCCACCCAGCACACCACAGCCACTACATTCACACTAATGGTTCACGTACCACTCTCCCCCTCGCCCCTATCACCTACACAGCGTTCATACCTCCCTCCCTCCCTCCCTCTCTCCCTCCCTCTCTCCCGTCCCTACCTGACTGCCCACCCATGTAGAAAAAAGAAAGGATGGCTCTCTCTCTCTCTCTCTCTCTCTCTCTCTCTCTCTCTCTCTCTCTCTCTCTCTCTCTCTCTCTCTCTCTCTCTCTCTCTCTCTCTCTCACCCCGTCACTATTTCCCAGAAGAATAAAAAAGGAAAGTTATACAAAGGGTAATTTCAGAATTAAATGTAAAGTTTCTACACGGGACACAAATTTCACAATGGTGTTTTCTTTTTCTTTTTCTTTTTTTTTACATGGAGGAGGTTAGACAAGGCAATGAAAATTAGAGAAAGCCCACTAAATTGTCCTAGCCCCCTCAAAAAGAGTAAAAATAAGAAAACATTTATCAATCTATCAGTCAGTCAGTCTATGTATTTATCTATTTTATCTGTCTATCCACATGACCATCTATCTATCTATCTATCTCTATCTATTTATCTATATTTGTATGTATGTACCTTCTGTATATCAATCTACCTACCTACTCGCCAAGCTACCTAAGTATTTATCGATCTGCCTTGCGATCTACCTGTCAATCTACCTGTATACCAAATTGCATGATATGGACACGAACGAACGGAGATAAATATTACAGGATTAGTCACCGCGCGCAATACAAAAGAACATTTATATCCAAGCAATTATTTTACAAAGGAATATGTATAGCCAGACAATTAATTACCTTACTATTAGTGTCTTTACTGCCTTAATGTTAGTATCACAATGCTAACTCTATAAGAATGGTGTGTGTGTGTGTGTGTGTGTAGTCTGAGTATAGAGTTTTGTCTACCATACAGGGGGTGTTTTGGAAATGCAGGCCAATCAGATCTACTTTTCAAAGGCTACGTTTTTAGACACACACACACACACACACACACACACACACACACACACACACACACACACACACACACACACACACACACACACACACACACACACACACACACACACCAATAAAACACCTAGATTCACTTTAATTTTTCTATCACCACCCTTCCCTCCTTCCTTCCTCCATTCATTCCCTCTTTCCTCCGGACTTTCCTTCCCTAACTTCCCAGTATGCCCTTCCTTCCCTCCACCACCACTACCGGCGTCTCACCCCTCTAGTAACCTGTAACTGACACGTAAGAGAATATATAGTAGTACTTCTGCTTCAGCCTGAGTTTCCTTACCACCCTTACCACCTTTCACTCATAATCTTAGGACTCTCTGCTGACTACAGACTAACGCAGCGACTCTTTACTAACTGTTACTGCTAATTATATCTGAGTAACCCTTGGTAATTTTACAACACTAAATTGCTCCTTCCTGGTATTCAGTTCTTTGCTGTACGTATGCGCTATCTTCCACACACACACACACACACACACACACACACACACACACACACACACATCCACCATAATCACCAATACCAGTACAAAGTCACCTTAAGCGTAATAAATTTCATCGGTTATTCAGTGTAGAAGAACAGCTGCATTGAATATGCATGGCAGTGTCTTGTGAGGCGTGGGCGAGGCGAGGAGGAGGAGGCAGCTATTACAAGAAGTCAATAATGAAGAGCCTCGTGTTATGTGAAGCGTCCTGGAAATACTAATGCATGAAGATTTACGAGTCATTACCGAGAGTGGCGTGTGTGAGTGAGTGCAGCGCGCCTCGCAAAGGCAAAGACAGCAAGCAGGGAGGGATTCAAGAAAACCCAGCGTGTGGTACTGATACTTTACTGTCAATGAGATTTTTTTCGTGTCTTCAATGAGATTTTTATTCGTGTTTTCATCTTTTACTCTGCTTTCAAAAATCATAGTCCGTAAAGGTGAAAATAACGTAGCGTCGTTGTTTGGAATATAAGAATGCTTTTCCTCAGTTTGTCAGTCTTATCTCTCTCAATAAAATAAAGAAAATAAATAAGATCCAGTCACGTACCGCTGCCTTTCACCATCACACGTCTGTCATTAATAATAAGTAACCTCAACGTAATCTACTGCCCGCGTCTTCCCTTCTTCCTCTTGGCCACCTCTACCTACCATCCCGCCAAGATAAAATAAAGTACGCTAGGAACGCAGCGTAAGAACAAGTACAGGAGACAAAAAATTAACTACAGAACACAAAGGGACACAAAGGAAGGACATATTGAGGACACTAAGGAATGCAAGAAAACCTTCAGCCAAGATAAAGATGGAGGTACAAAAAGTGTGCTTCTCTACCACCAAACAAGGTTCTCGTAGCACTGCCTTTTCCCGTCACACGCCTGTCAGTGTCAATGAGTATCCTCTAAGTAGCCTAGTGCGCGGGTTTTCCTGTTGGTCACCCCTCAGCCGCCAGCCAGCCAAGACAAGGGTGCAGGTAAATAAATTATTCCTCTACCAGTGTCACGTATCACTCTGCCTTCTCCTGTCACACACCGGTCAGTGTAACCTTAAATAATCTGCCCGCGTCTTCCCTTTTTCCTCTTGGTGACCCTTCAGCCGCCAGATAGAGGTGGTAAATAAAGCGCTCCTCCCATACAGTCACGTAGCTCTCTGCCATTCCCCGCCACACTCCCGTCAGCGTTAATAAGTAACCTCAAGGAAATCTAACGCTTCCTCTTGACCACCCCTCAGCCTCCAGCCAGGACAAAGGTGGAGTTAAATAAAGTGTTCCTCTCTCTACCACCAAACAAAGTATTGAAGTAATGGTGAGGGGCGGAGGGCAGCAGCAGCCGCCGACCGCCCCGCCGCCACCCCGAGGGCCGAGTCCTTTCCTCGCAGCCTCAAAAATAACAAAATTGTTTCACCCTCGCTCAGCATGAAAGAGAAAGAAAATATTTCTACCATAAAACCTGATGGAGGGGAGCACTGCCTGTCTTCCTCCCCTGCAGCGAGAGAGAGAGAGAGAGAGAGAGAGAGAGAGAGAGAGAGAGAGAGAGAGAGAGAGAGAGAGAGAGAGAGAGAGAGAGAGAGAGAGAGAGAGAGATTCATCCTTTATTAATATATAGGTTTCAGTGGCCAGAATAAAACATCACTACACTACAAGATGAACGCTGAAGATTTAAGAAATTTGTTGAGTAAACACTAGCCACTATTGGATACTTTTTTACTCGTATCTTTTTTACTGCACGAAAAGAAACTGGCCAAAGGCAATGGAAAAAAAAAGGAGATAAAAAGTTCCTCTGGCTGCTGGTCCGAAAAGAGAGAGAGAGAGAGAGAGAGAGAGAGAGAGAGAGAGAGAGAGAGAGAGAGAGAGAGAGAGAGAGAGAGAGAGAGAGAGAGAGAGAGAGTCACTTTAGTTTCCAAGGAGTCTCTGATACTCTCCCTTTGAAAGAGTTCAAGTCTTGGCGACGTGGCAGGTCAAAGCAAGGCAAGCGGGGCACACTTTACTGCTGAAAGATATGAAGGAGTGAAGAGACTCGTCAACTTCTGCGTTACAAAGGTAGGCGGAATTAAGTTTGTATTCTGAAACGCTTTGCTCTCTCATCGTGATCATTTTCAAAGACTGCATAGAGATTTCCCGGATTCTCTCGAGTGTTCCTTTCTGTTAATAATATAGAAACGTTGATAATGTCACTAGAATCTTTGAAATACCCTTAAAAACTCGTAACTTCATCTACATCCTTTGGAAACTAGTTGGGGTGAAGCATAGAAGCGTTTTAGAATATGGTCCTTAGAGTGAGAATGAATAGAAAACTTTGTTCAGCAGAGCCATGAGATTTGGGAGTTTTTGGTGGAAGGTTTGTGGTCAACAAGTTCTGGGGGAGCAGTCAGTACTCATCAGTGTAAGGACTCAGGAGAGGAACAGAAGCAAGGCAAGGGCTGTGGAATACTGAAGAAAAGAGAAGACAATGAACTTTGTAACTTGTTTTATTTATTTTATTTATTTGTCTTAATTTTTTTTTTCTTTTTTTCTTTCTTTTTACACGAGGAGGATGCGTAAAGGAACAAAAAATCGAATAAACGCGCTCAGTTGCTGCTCCATAAAAGTTACAGGAGTTTCAGAGAAGTTTGCTAATCTGGTTCCCAAGATGTCTTGATTCTCTTCTGAAATAGTTCACGTCGTAGGAAGGAAAGAGAGAAAAAACAAACAAACAATTAAAGAGTTCCTGAGTTAGAGCGAGGGATAAAAGAGTGATGATAATGATGAGTTGTTTGAGCTCTTACATTAGTAGCATGAAGCTCTTGAAATAATTTACGTTGTAGAAAGCAGAAAAGACAAGTAACAAAGAAAGAGTTCCAGAGTTATTGAAAGGGATAAAAGACTGCATATAATGGTAAACTCTTGTATTAGTGGCATGAGAACATAAAACTTAGAACCTGCCATCATCACCTATAGAATCATCCACTGTTAACTGAAAGCTATATAATGTCTGTGCACTTATCACGTTCTTGCTGATTTTGTTGTCCTTGTCTACAACCATATATGTGAACTGTTTCCCATAAAAACCTTATTCGTATCTCTTTTGATGAATTATTTAATCCGTTTGAATACGCTTATCCATCACCAGCACTGTACACCTTTCCAGTAAATGCAGCTTATTGCGTTTTAACCTTCTTTGCGCGTACGCACACACACACACACACACACACACACACACACACACACACACACACACACACACTGGCTTGAGGCGAGGCAGTTGGCTTGCATATTTGATCACAAATACTTTCCTGCTCCTTTAAAAGAAAAAAGTGGTCTTTTCCTGGAGCCAAAAAGTCCTTCAGGGGGAAAATGTAGAGCGTGTCTTTGAACTCCAGTTAAATAACTTTTCCTTTCAAGAATAAAAAGAAGTAATAAACTCGTGAGCTTCTCTTCTCTTGCTCTCTTCCATGTTGGCTGAAAATGGAAATTACCACCGAAGTCTTTAGTATTTATGGCATTTCAATTAACTAGATACATTTTTTCCATCCGTGAAGGAAATTGTGCTATGATATTTTTCCATATTTCCTTTTTCCTTTTCTCCGCGAGGCGAGTCTGGGTCACGGACACATGTAACTCGGTGCAATACGTAGTGTACCCACCCTTGATGCTCAGCGGGGAAGCTCTTTCTTAGTCCACACCGGCGCTTTATGACCTCATTGCTGCGGCGCAATAACTCACCCAATGTCCTTATTACTGTAGTGTTGCATCAGCAGGTGCTACCACGTGTAGGCCTGGTGGCTTCTTGGAGGTTCCATTATTTTTTTTATGTTTTTCTTACGTTCTGTTTCATTTACAGACCTGAAAGTCATTCTACTCTCTGATAACGATGCGGGTAACTACAGAAAGTGACGAGTGAGTATGTTCATATGCATGGATTGAAAAATTAATCTGTCTGTAGTGAGAAGAATTAAAATTCCACCAAGGACTCTGTTAGCAGGATTCGGTTTAAAGTGTGTAAGAGGATTGTCAGCAGATCGCTCCATTAGAACCTGAATAGCTAATAAGAGACAAAGGGAATATTGTGAGTTTGTAAGTATGTGTTTGAGATTCCAACTTTGAGCCATGTGAACACTACGAGTAGAAAAGGATACTGGAGAAGGATACTGAATGTTGAAATCAAAGTTTGATCTTAGAAAGAAAGCATGATTTTGACCACTGATTGAAAGAAACCACAATTTTGATAGCTTACTGAAAAAAAAAATACACAATTTTTATCACTTATGAAAGAGGGAAAGTACAATTTTGGTGATACTGGTAGGAAGAAAGCTCAATTTTGACTACGGAATGTCAAGAAGAAAGCAAAGGAATGCAGGCAAAAGGGCACAATTTTGTCAGGTAAGAGAGAGATCTTTTATGGGTGAACATGTTGACAGGAAAGCTCAACTATTGAATACCAGAAAGGAAGCACAATTTCAGAACACAATATGGGGAACTGAAACAAACCCATAGCTTTTTCATTTAATGGATGAATGCCAGAGCCAGAATACGAAACTTGATTAAAAGGAGGTTTGATAACAGGCACAACTGAACTAACGTCAATATAAAGAGGCAAAAGGAAACCTAAAAATTATCCAAAACTGAACGACGACGATGGAATATTTTAGCGAGAAGCAATACAAATATGTAAAAAGGTGTACGTCTGTGTGTGTGTGTGTGAAGACGTAGGTTGGAAAAGGATGAAATAGGGAGGGACGGTAAGGGAAAGAACAAAAAAAGTATATATATATACGAGTATATATATATATATATATATATATATATATATATATATATATATATATATATATATATATATATATATATATATATATATATATATATATATATATATATATATATATATATATATATATATATATAGCGAGGAAGGTGGAGCGGGCGAGCAGGAAGAGGTAAAGGGAACGGAAAAGAAGAATGAATAGAAGAAAGAAGGAAAAAGGGTTTGAAAAGGATAGAGAGAGAGAGAGAGAGAGAGAGAGAGAGAGAGAGAGAGAGAGAGAGAGAGAGAGAGAGAGAGAGAGAGAGAGAAGAGGAAAGAGTGTATGGATAGTGGGAGAGAGGAAGAAAGAAGAAAAAAAGCATAGAGGAAGTAGAAGAGGGTAAGCTGGGCGAAGCAGAGAGGCAGGACACCGCACAGGCCGTCTTGTCCTTCTCTTTGATGGCTCGCCAGTGGCCGCCTCTCTGGGCTGTACTTGAGGCTCCAATTTGTGCAGGTGCGGGCCAGCAGACCGAGCAGGGGGGAGGAGGTGTGGGGGGGGGGCTGATATCCAGGTCTTTTGGGTCTGTGGTCTTTCAGCGCTGACGTCCGTGATGAATCAAAAAGTACGTGCGTGCCTCGTGAGTTGTGTGTGTGTGGTGATGCTTGGCTGGACTAGCGGGGCAGGGAAGGAGGGATGGATGGATTTCCTGCGTGTGTTTTTTTTTTTTTTATGTGGCAGTGATGATGGTCTGGGTGTGTCGAGAGTGTTCTTCAGCCAGGGGACTTTATAATATATCCTTCCCTCTCTCACTCATTCACCCGCTCATTCACACGCACAAACAAACAGGAGCATGCGTGGAAAAAGATAAAGATTCATGAGCCTACATATCTTTCTATTTGTATATCTGTGCATTTATCCTTGTTTCTGTGTTTCTACCTGTCTGTCTGTCAAGCTGTCTACCTACCTATCTATCTATCTATATCTATCTATCCATTTATTTCTATCTATCTATGTTTATATATATCTTTCATTGATGACTCTATCTTTCGTGTGTCCGTGCATGCTTTCACACACTGCCCGAGTAAAGCACGAGCGTGCACGCTAGGCAGCCTCCAGTTCACGCTGAGCGACACGAGGGAGGTCAGGGCGTGCACCTGGCCGGCAGTAGGGCGGGAGGCTGCCGCCCCTCCGCCTGCCTCCATTGATCGCTGCCGTTCAAGTAGTGGACCTTGGGCTGTGTGACCATCACTCCGCCGCCACCTGCACTCCCGCGCTCCTCGGGACTGCATTTTCTTTTTCAGGCCCATGTTCTTTCACCTCCATTTGCTCCACTTTCGTTCTTTTACACGAGTGAAAATTCTCAGGATAGCACCATTCCCTTGCGGGCGAACCACTGTAATTACGGCTAAGTAGAGTGTTTGGCCACGTTGATCAATACCAACAAGACCTCCATTCACCCCTTGACCCCGCGCCGCCACCGCCACCACCACCACCACTACCAGCCGACGCATCAAGGGCACGGATTCACGAACTCGAACAATCCCTCTCGTCGGCCGTGAGTCTCCGCGCCTTAAAGAGCACCTCTTACCCCAGATCGGCCGCCGCGCCTTCCCCTTGTTTATGTGAGTCCTGCGCACCCCACCGCTTGCTCCTGTCTAGGCCGCTTTATCACTTTTCCTCACAGACTGTGTCCCGATGCTCGATTGTTATGGATACACTCGCTATGCACACACTCGGTTTCTTTTTTGTCCCCTGGCCGGATTAGTTCATTTACTCGTCCTCCCAAATCTCTGGTCACATTAAGATTAGCCTCGACACCTGCACACTTGGGTCTAGTTGGGTTAGGATTGGTTGGGTTACGTAAACTTGAAGTAAAGTAGTCGTTTGTATATAATCAGAAACAAAGCGAAAGGAAGAAAGGAGGTACGGGGGACTACAGCATCTACAGAAGAAGAAAAAGAAGAAAAACAGTTGCAACAAACAACAAAAAAAGGAGGAGGAGGAGTAGGAGAAGGAGGAGGAGGAGGAGGAGGAGGAGGAGGAGGAGGAGGAGAAAGAAGAGGAAGAGGAGAAGGAGAGATGACAAAAACAACAATGATTTATATATGTTAGTCTTACGTAACATACTCTTACGTAAACTTACCTAACCTAACTTAACCTAACTGAAGCCCACCTAGCTTTGATTTACCTAACCTAACGTAACCTAACACTCTTACATTACTTTAACCTAATCTACCCAACCCAGCTTCGATTTATTTACTCTAACCTAACATACACTTACGTAACTTTAACCTAATCTATCCAACCTGCTTCAATTTACTTAATCTAACCTAACCTAACCTAAAGTAAAGCTGCAGTGGCTAACTTTCATACGATCCCAAAACTTCACAACACACACAAAAAAAAGGAACAACTTATTTTTTTCTCTCTCAGCGGATCTAAACAGCATCAGTTCATCTCTTCTAATCTAAGCTAACCTAACTTAACGGCTAACCCACATAAGATCCCAAACCTCACAACACAAATAAACTGAGTAACTCGATAATTTTTTTCTCCCAGTGGACCTAAACAGCATCAGCTCATCACTTTGTCCCTTGCCATTACTCTTACGTCCTGCTCCTCTCTCTCCATTAAGGTTCAGCTCAACTCCTCAGACGCTAATTCAATGATCCCTCTGTCCCTGCTTCCCGCGGTATGATCATAATGCCCGGCGGGAGCGCGTCACGTCAACTTCCTCACTGCACGGCAAAACTCTTCCGACTAATGGCATGGAAGCTGCGTTTGCATTAACCTGTCTCTTAGTCTCGCGTGTACTTCCTGTTTCTTGTACATAATTGCTGCTGTCACTCGATCATATAATGGTTCTTTTTTATTCTCTTTTCCTTATCAGTATTTACCGGGGTGAGGGAAAACACACATTACCACATACTGTTTGTCTTTTAGTCTCGCGTGAACTTCCTGTAACCTGGTCTATCTTACGACGGTTTGTGTTCTTCCTTAATAATATTTACCAGACTCGGAAAAAAAGTAAGAAAACAAAAGGCATTTAGTCTCGCATGTACCAACTACCTTCCTGCTTCTTGTACACAATTACTGCTACCAGATCATATCACGGTTTTTTTTTTTTCAGCAGCAATACTAGGGTGGGATACATTACACTGTTCTTCCATTTATCCATGTATCTTCTCTTGTTTCCCCCCATCACCGTGAGCCGCGCTGGAGTGGTGCAGTGAGCCGTGAACTTTAAGGCGAATGATGGACATAAAACTGGGCGCATTCACGGTATCTGTCTGTGCTGGCAGGAGAGGAGGCCTGGAGGTCCCTGGACATCCTTATGGCCATCACGTTATCCCAGTACGCGGCTCCTGCCCTCCTTCCCTTGTTCCCAGCGGGTGGTTTTTGCTGTAAATGTCATTCACGTGTAGCACTCAAGGGGCTGACCTCCACTAACCAGAGCAGGTCGTGTGTGTGCGTGTGTGTGTGTGTGTTTGTGTGTGTGTGTGTGTGTGTGTGTGTGTGTGTGTGTGTGTGTGTGTGCTTATCAATTCACTGTAAAATCGCAAGATAGCAAATACGTTTGAAATAGTACATGATAAAAAAATAAATAAATCTATATTTTGCCACGAGAACCACCAGCGTTACATAGACCGACAGAAACTAATGATGCACGGTAAACACACTCGAGCATCAAAGCACCAAGCGTAACGAGAAGCATGAGGCAGCATCTCCACGTGTCTGGATGAAGGCGTCAGTCCCCCACACTCCGTCAAAATACAGTTATGCAAGAGAAAGAATAGAGAGAATACTCCCAGACGGACCGAGCCTTTCATCCAGTCCTGCCGCGATGTCGTGCTTAAGGAAACATATAAGGAACATATTCTGAAACACCTCGGTGCCGCATCTCCACTACATTGCAAAGGCTCTAGTAGAAGACATGTGGATTTTAATGGTGTTTTTATGGCTCTAGTGACAGAATAACAAGATTTCTGCATTTTGACAGAAGATAGACACTTGACAACCTAATCATCTCAGTAGCATTTGAAAATAGTCGTGGTGAGCAAGCAAAGCGTTTCTGAATACTGGCCTAATACCCAGCAAGTGATTCCCTGGGTTATAATACTCCATCCAGCGCGGCTCACTGAACGCATCACCGCCACCGATAAATAATTACAGTCCACAGCAGGGTCGCGGCGGCAACGACTTTCCCTCCCCTTCCATCACATCGGAAAAACATAAAATGGAATTGGATTTCTTTCAGTGCTTTTTTTCCCTATTCTCTTATCATGGCTCAGGGAACAGTCCTGTGTTGTCTGCGAGCACGAGCCACAAACAGGGACATGGAGCGGGTGTTCGTCAGGGCCCAGCGACGCACCGCCACACTGTCCCTTCTTTACTACGCCATCCAACCGCAAAAAAAAACCTGAACCAACACGGCAAGGGGCGAGGCAAGAGCGACCCACGGCCTTCTCCTCATCCTCCTCCTGCATTTATGAATAGTTGAATTTTGCAGTAGGAAATACCCTGAGCTGGCGACACACAACAGAAACACAGCTCTTCGGGGGATGCAAGATTCAATACCACCCAGCTGCTCTCAACATTTTCCCTTCCCAGGTTCTACTACCATTACTATTTCCCGCCATTGAGGAGCAGTTTGGCCCGAGCCGCCAAGCCTGAGCGTGTTTACGAGGCTGGCCGCAGGAAACCCAACCCGCGACCCGCCACTGCAAAGGCTTCCTGACGTGTTATGGGTGTGAATGTATTAACCTTGCCCCGATAAACACACACGCCTACACACACACACAAACACCTAGACACACATGTACGCGTGGGTTGATATTCATACACACACACACACACACACACACACACACACACACACACACACACACACACACGCACGCACACACAAGTAGTTGGGAAATTGCCATGGGGGTCGCCCCCCTAAAAAGGCTTGCCACTGAGGTCCCCATTGCATGGGGACCTCAGTGGCAAGCCTTTTTAGGGGGGCTCGACCCCCATGGCAATTACCCGGAGTGGCAATCCATTTCAGGATGGAGACCCTGACTGTAAATAGAGTGTTGGGGGATGGGAGAGGGAGGGAGGGGGGGGAGGGGGGGGGAGGGGGAGGGGGGGGGAGGGGGATCCCACCCCCACCCCAGGAGCGACTCTGATGGCATGCCATATTGTGAGTGTGGGGTTGATCAAGTTGCAATGGGGAAACCTGACAGCAATTTTCCGTAGACTTCAGTGGCAGTCCATGACAGGATGGAGACCCAGGCTTGGGAAAGGGAGGATGGCGATTCACGACGGCAACACCAAGGGGTTGGGGGGGGAGGGAGGGGGGAGGGACGGTGACGGCGACACTGACGGAGAGGTGGGGGGGGCGTGCGTCCTTATCCTTCGGCGACGATGGAATGACTAAATGAATCAATGATGGTGGGTGGAAAATAATTGAGTGAAAGGAGGGGGGAGGGTGTGGACTGGCGGCCAGACGTGGAAGTCGCCACACACACGCGTGGCTAGGGGACTGTGACGGCAATGCCGTGTAGGTCGCCCTTTCACGTCCCCCCCCACCCCCAACCCACCCACCCAGGGGCGACTCTGACGGCAAGCCATATTGCGATGTTGATCCTGATAGCAATTTTCCATAGATCCATGCTTGGGAAGGGGGGGGTGATTCACGACGGCAAACACCAAGGGGGGGGAGGGAGGGGGGAGGGACGGTGACGGCGACACTGACGGAGAGGTGAGGGGGCGTGCGTCCTTATGCTTCGGCGACGATGGAATGACTAATGAATCAATGATGGTGGGCGGAAAATAATTGAGTGAAAAGGGGGTGGAGGGGGGGAGGAGAGGTGATGGGGGGGCTGGCGGGCAGACGTGGCAGCCGCCCGCCACACACGCGTGATTAGGGGGACTCTGACGGCGCCTGCCATAGAAGTCGCCCTTTCCCTTTCATTCACGGAATCCTGGAGGGTGGGATGACCGAGTGTTGCCATCACGCGTTCCCTCCGACATCTCAATACATCCCCTATGGTCAAGGTCGTCGCGACTGCCGCACGAGATCCCGTTACCTGTCCATCCTTTTTACCTGGAGAAAGCGTCTGTGACGGCCAGGGCGGAGCGGCGGCCTCTTCCACTTTCACCGACCACCAGCGGCATGGCTGACGTAATACTTATGTCGGATGGCGGTCTTATTACTATCATTATTATTATTATTATTATTATTATTATTATTATTATTATTACTATTATTATTATTATTATAGCCGACACGTGCTCCCTCCGATATCTCAGTACATTCCCCTATGGTCAAGGTCGTCGCGACTATCCACGCCGTACCGCCATAATCTCCAGTCTGCCGACGTATATATGTCATGAAAAGGTAAAGTTTAAAGTCAGTCTGTTAGTTGACAGGGTTTAAAAAACATGTCATTGAGAGATAGTGACGATATATACGTATACCTATCTTCTCTTGCAGGTGGTAGGTCATTTCCCAACAACACAACAACAGAATTTGAAAACAGAATCTTACCCATTCATTTAGACACCGGCAGGGATTATGAAGTCGGCCTGTGTAATATTTTATTCCCTAAATATTTCTACTGCATTGCGGAAGGGGATCCAAATTCCAGTATATCGTTCTATGGTCGGGTTAAGCAGTCAGACTTTGATATGTATGAATATAATATGTATACCTATCTACCGGAAAGGAATATCATCTCCAATTTTACCGATAAGAACATACCGGCCATAACTAAGGCAATTAATGGACAGATAGTGAGAGAACTTCAAGCAATCTTGAATGACTCCTTTAAGATCTATTTCCCTTACTCGGATATCATTTATTATGACCGCGACTTGGAGCGGGTCGTTGTGAATAACGCGATTGTCCCTCCTAATGACGATCGTATTTACAGTGATATAAGTATAAAATTTGCATCGCATATAGCTCACATTCTGGGTTTCAATCCAAATTTTCGCTACACCGTCTACTTTCAAAGATCTGGCGACGGCATTTCATCTTCCGACGCCAGCGAAGCTTCCTCCTCATCACCCATAAAATTATTCGCTCAATACGTACCGCGAGCTGATGCAGGGACGGATTATATGTACGTTTATACCGACATCATTTCCCCCTCGCGATTTGGCAACCAACTAGTTAATATATTAGACGTCATACCACTCCCCGGCGACAGCACCAGTAAAGGTGCGAATTCAATTACGTATAAACCACTTTCTGCATCAACTATAGAGAGTGTGGCCATCAAAATTGCTAATCAAAGAGGCAAACCTATTCAGTTTGAAGATGGGGAAAACAGTGTTACTTGCGTGTTACATATAAGACCACGTTAACTTTGCGTCTCGGACGTAAAATTTTGAAGAGAATCGATCAAGGTGGGATAATGGGTGGAGTGGAGGATAATGAAACAGGCAGGTGTTGCCTACTTCCGAGTCAAGGCACGCGCCTCGCGACCATCTGCGCGGGAAGCTTCAGTGTTTCCCCGCGCGGCATGGCGGCCGGGACAAAGTGTTGACAATGTTATAGAAAAAAAAAGAAAAGAAAATGGGTGTTCACTGTGGAACAGCAGAGGCGCGGATTTTATGTGAAGTGTGTGGGAGATGGCGCACTAATCCATCCTGCCCCTCATGTGTGGAAGACCAGTGTGATTTATGCGAGCGGTGTGGACTTCTGTTTCCACATCCACCGCCAGAACACACCTGCGAAGTTGGCAATCCTGCTTCTTCTGGTAAGCATTATTACTTATTTTGGCGGGAATGTATAATAATAAAGATGAAATGACTGTCAATCTTTACAAGTTTGAGCTCTGAGCACATCTTCCTGTACAGGCTCACACTCGATTGAGGTTGAGCAGAACGCCGGCGTAGAAGGCCCACGTCGGCGGACGTCACAAGGCGACATCCCACGCGGAGGCGGGGGAAGAGGTGAGAAAAAAAAAATACTACAAATAATAAAGCAATAAATACGGTGCCACCGCCACTACTAATATTCTTTTTTTTAAGACTCGCCACGGCCGGGACCGAGTGGATTATCGGGGAACGTATTCAATTCTTCCGAGACTTCAAGTCCTTCACTACCTACACAAGGTAAATATCAATTCAATAATAATAATAATAATAATAATAATAATAATAATAATAATAAACTGTCGCTGCTACTTCTATTTTTTCTTCCCAGACACGCCACAAGCGGAGGCGGACCACGATGAGCGCAGCATGGCAGGAGAGTCGGCGGATGCAGACCTTGACGAGCGCGGGATGCCGGAAGAGCCGCGGTTAATTGACTCGAGGGAAAATTTTATGAGGAGCTTCACCAGACATCAATATGACATACCTGATCATGTAAGCAGAGATCCACTCGGTCTACTTACCGAATACAGGGAGTTCTTTATACGGGAAATTAGATCATATTTCACGTCACACGGCTCGCCATTCCCCCCCACCCTGAAAATATTTTCACACATTTCTCTGTTACTAGTGAAATTCTCTACCTTAGGCGAGGATGAACATCGAGTCATTCATATTGCTTTTAGAGCACGACTGATCACCTATCAAGATGTGCCTGACCTTGTTGATTTATGGATCCATCAGCTGAACAGTCGGCTGGAAAGCCTTACCAGCGAGACTGAAGGATCTGGTTTTATCATTTCAAGAGTACAGAATTTTTTCATCAACTATTGCTTGCATGTCGCATGTAGTGGCATAGGAGATTATGTTGCTTATCCTAGAGGCGTGCGAGGAGGGAATGAAATTTTCAATCCTGATGGCCGACATTCATCCTGTGTTATTCAGTGTTTGGCGGCTTTCAGACTTCATGCTCGAGGTGTACCTTGGAAAAGAATTCCAAAAATATTACGGAGACGGCATGGCGGAGAGAAATACGTCACGCGCGGAAAAGTAGGCAGTCCAGTGACTTGGGAGAACTTGAGTCAGTTAGAAAGGTTAAATTGTCTGTCTCTGGACGTTTATACACTGACAAAAAGCGGTGAGATATACTATTTAACATTATCAAGAAAAGGCTCGCGGAAGTATAAAACTGTAGTCTCACTCCTTTTACTAGGTGGAAAACATATGACGCTCATTAAAGACGTGGAGAAGCTGCACCGGAAATTGACGAGAAGCAGTCCCACCCCAGAGGGTCATCAGTTTTGCAAAGTATGTTTCAGCTCAGTTCCCAAGTCTGTCAGTTTGAGCGATCACGAGTGTCACTGCGACTTCACTCAAACTCTTCTCTTTCCAGGTGACGGTGAAAAAGTAAAATTTAAAAATTTTGCCTACACCTATCAGCCTGCATACTTAGCATTTTTTGATTTTGAAACTATGATAAAACCTAAGGAGAATAGGAGTGTGATAGCTGAACATGACCCAATTGGATACTCGTATCTCATCATCAATAGGCATGGAGATGTCGTGGAAAAGAGAAGTTATTTCGGTGAAGATCCCGTGAATAATTTCATTGATAGCCTATCCAATGCTTGGGGAATCATCAAGGAAAGTGTAGTTAGCTATCCAATTAGCATGTCTGCGGAGGATGAAGCCCACTTCAAACGTCAGCGTCACTGCGAGCTCTGCCATCAACCCTTTAATGTGAAAACCCCACCTCATAAACATCACGACCACTCATTACCACAAAATAATTACAAGGGGGCTTTGTGCGCGCGATGCAACCTCCAGTGTCGTGACATGAGGAAATATCTCATCACTCTGGCACATAATATGAGCTTTGACGTCTCCTTAATCATAAAAGACCTTCACTTGCCAGAGTCGCACGTGGACATCCTTGCCAAGTCAGAATCGCATTTATTGAAAGTAAGGATTAAGGAATTGCAGTTTCAGGACACGCTTTCCATTATGAATGCTGGCCTCGGTCATCTCGCTCAGAGTCACGTGCAGGCGGGCTATAGCACGCGTTACGCCCAGGAAATGGTGAATTACCTCCCCGAGGATGTAAGGCGTGTAATTTGCACTCAAAAACAGTTTCTTTGTTATGAGTACATCACCGACCTTGGCCGCTTAGAAGATCGACAATTGCCACCTCGTGAGGCATTTTATGACACGCTCAAGGGGAAGGCTCTGCCACCTGGAGAATATGAACACGCTCAAAGCGTGTGGAGTATGACATCCTGCCGCACTTTAGGCGATTACATAAGACTGTATTGTGAGATTGATGTGGGATTATTAGCCGACACATATCTCAAATATAGATCATACCTGCATGAATTTTATGGGCTGGACGTGTCACATTACGTGTCACTGTCTTCTTATGCTTATGACGCTTTTTTAAAGTCGACAGGCGTTCAACTTGATCCACCTTACGACCCTAACATGTATCACCTGATCAAAAGAAATGTACGAGGAGGCTTTGTAACTTGCGTCAGGCCACACCTGCAGTCAAACCACGAACCCGACGGTGGACCCGGCACCTATGTGTTCTATCTGGACTATAATTCATTATATGCAAGCGTTATGTGTTCCCCCCTGCCTATGGGTGACATCAAAAAGCTTTCTCAGTCAGAGATGGATGATTTTTTTGAAGTTGGCATCCAGAATCATGCGACAGATGGCGACGTCGGTTACTGGCTGCATTTAGACAGCTGTGACGTTTCCCCCGACGTAGCTCGGATCACGGACGAGTTCCCTCTGTGCCTCGCACACATGACTATTACAGAAGATGACATCTCACCGTACAGTAAAAGACTGTTAGAAGCTGAGGGTCGTAAGCTGGGGAGGAAAAATCGTAAACTCGTGGCCAGTCATAAGGGACTGAAAGATCATCTCATCAGTCTGGAATTGCTGCAACTTTTACTCTCACTTGGACTGGAAATACAATGTGTTCATGCTATATATAGGTTCAGACAGGCTCCATACCTGAAACCTTTCATAGAAAGGAACGTCGCTCAGCGTAAAAATGAGACGTGCGCCATTAAAAATCGCATTTGCAAACTGATGTCAAACGCAGTTTATGGTAGATCCATGTTATCTGAAGTGAAGTATGGCCTCCAGCAGAAATTAGTGACAAAAAGAAAGTCTTTCCTGAAGTATGCAAGAAATCCATCCTTTAAAAGGGTCCACCAATTAGGCGAGGACCGAGTCATATGTGTCAACAGTAAGAACACGATTAAAATCAGGCAGCCAAATTACTTGGGATACCATATTTTAGAAGTGGCAAAGAAGTACATGTACAACTTTTGGTATCGTGTCATCAAAGCTAATTATGGGGAGAGAGCTAAATTAGCTTATGAAGATACTGACAGTTTCATTTTCAGTCTGCACATACCTACAAACTTAAATGATGAACTGAAACATGGACCCATGGCAAATTTTCTCGACACCAGTAACTTTGCTTCAGATCACCCGTGTTTTAATGGGGAGCGGAAGGGTCAACTAGGCTTGTTGAAATCTGAAACCGGATCCACGCTCATCAAAGAGGCGATTATATTAAAGCCAAAGATGTATTCGCTGCTGTTGGAAGATGACAAGCAAGTATCTCGAGGTAAAGGCATTCCAACTCACCTTCAGCAAAATATATTGCATCAGCAGTATAGGGAAACACTTAATAATGTCGCATGTGGGATGGTGGATTGCTATAATATCAGGAATGTGAAAGGACAAATTTGTACCACTCGTATGCGAAAGCGAACGTTGTCACATTTTGACGACAAGCGCTTTCACGTCGATGGCTATACCTCAAGGGCGTATTATCACCCCGACAATGATCCGCGGGAAAGAGATGTGGAGAATGAGATGGAAGAGGAGGTGGCGGTGGATGTGGGGGAGGTGGAGGTGGATGAGGAAGAGGAGGAGGAGGAGGAGGAGGAGGAGGAGGAGGAGGAAGAGGGGGAGGAAGAGGGGGAGGATGGGGTAATGAGTGGTCTGTGGCGTGATCGGGAGAGACTTTCCGCGGCATTATTCACATCATGATTAAGGGGTAGAGAAAGAGAGGACGCAGCTGCTAGCAGACACCCTTCATGTAATGTAAAAAAACATTTGCTCTGACCACGTAGGCTAAGGAAGAGGGGGAGGTGGAGGATGGGTTGTGTCGTGATCGGGAGTGGCCTTCCATGACATTATTCACGTCATAATTAAGGGGTGGAGAGAGACCGCGGCCGCCAGCAGCTGCCATTCATGTAATGTAAGAACATTTGTTTTGAGTATGGAGTTAAGGAGAGGAATGAGGAGATTGTTCATGTACTGTAAGGACATTTGTACTGCCCACGTGGGGATAAGGAGGATGAGGAGGAGGAGGTAATGTAAGAACATTTGTACTTAGGTTAAGGAGAGGGGGGAGAAGGGGGGAGGTTGAGGAAGAGGTGTGGGTCGGGGGAGATCCACGTCATAATTAGAAGGCAGGGATGAGGATGCAGCTGGGAGGTTAGTTATGCTGTTACCTACATGACCATGTAAATAAAGGTTAAGTAATAAATACTGTAAACATATCGTAGCGTCTTTTAGTAACCCTCTGAACTTAACATGGACAAGACATTTAGCGAAGAGATGCTGAATCTCTTCAGATATCCTGCACGCATAATTATTGCAGGTTATACAAATTCCGGCAAAACACACCTCTGCAATAAAATTATAGAGAAATATCAGCATGGATTTAACAGAATTATCATTTGTGGCGTCTCATCGCATTCGCTGCAGCAGAATTCCCCTTTTCAAGATAAGGTCGAAGTGCATGAGAAAATTATTGATCCCGTGATGGATGATAACAGTCCATACGCCGACCCGCAAACGCACACACTCCTGATATTAGATGACAATTTCCTCACGGCTGGCAATTCTCAAACGATAGCAGAGGCTTTCACCAAAGGGAGACATAAAAATTTGTCAGTTATAATGATAGCACAGAATGTCTTTTTCCCCGGAAAGTATGCTAGAACGATAACTTTAAATGCCTCACATTACATTCTTATGAAAAACAGAGATATATATCAAATTGAATGTCTGGGCAGGCAACTTTATGGAAGGGAGCGCGCCAAACACTTTGTGGAAATTTATAAAAATGTCGTGCTTAGACGAGATCACGGTTATTTGTTGTGTGATTTATCCCCGAACGCACCCGAAGAAATTCAACTGCGCACGAATATTGTGGATGAGTCACCCTGTGAGAAAGTCTATCTGCTATGAACGCCGTTTTGGACGAACTTTACCGGGATATGACGAATCCTGCGGCTTTAGGAGGTGTGCAAGCACTCTACAGAGAGGGGAAGAAAAGGGATAAGAATCTAACACTCCGCGATGTGAGGGCATTTCTGCAGGGCAACCGCACTTATACGCTTCACAAGCCGACACTGAAACGTTTTCCGCGACGAAAAATTCTCGCTCCTAAACCGTCCGTCATTTTAACTTGCGATTTGGCTGATTTTGCGAGGCTGCACAGACACAATGGCGGCGTCCGATACATCATGTTTTGCCTGGACGTTTTCAGCAGATACTTGAAAGTGGCAACGCTGACAAGTAAATCCGGACACAGTAGCCTGCAAGCGCTGAAAAAAGTTCTAGAGTCGGGGAGTTTTACAGGCGTGTCGCGTCTTTTTACCGATCAGGGATCCGAATTTTATAATCAAGCAGTGAAAAAATATCTAACTTTGAAAGGTATTACCTTGTATTCCAATTACTCGCGTGAAACAAAGGCGAGTTTGGCAGAAAGGGTCATCCGAACCATAAAGACAAAAATATATAAATATCTCACGCAGAACAACACACTGACGTATATTAACGTCTTGCCCACCCTAATAAATACGTACAATCACACCCCACACCGCGGTTTGGGCGGCAACCAAACGCCGGCTCAGGTTCACCACCTCCGCGAGCTGTCACAAGTCAGGAAGCAATTTAAACGAATGTATTTAAATCGGCCAAGGGGAAAGAAAGTTGTCAGTCATAAATTAGACGTGGGAGACATTGTACGCTTGCAACGTGCTTCCCGAACGCAATTTAAATTCAATAAGGGTTATACCGTCAACAATACCGAGGAGCTTTTTAAGATAAGTCGTGTGGATTACTCACATAAAATCCCTATTTATTTCATAAGGGATTTGGCGGGGGAGGACGTGACCGGCGCTTTCTACAGGGAAGAATTAATCAAGTCCTCTCTTCCCTCACATTACCAGGTCGATATATTACGATCGAAGGTCGAGCGAGGTAAGAGAAAGTACTTCGTCCACTGGCGTGGGTACCCAGATAAATTTGACAGCTGGATAGATGCGGACGACTTAGTATAAGATATGGATGAGGAAAAACCATTGATATTGAAGTACAAGGATTTGGTTTTTCTCCTCTCGCACGTCACCCCTAAATTGCGGAAGCAGGTCTTGCAAAGTTTGAATAAGCGCGAAGTCAATTGCATCTCGGAAATATTCGCCAACTTTTTGAAGAGACGCCTGACGGACGACGATACCATCATTAACCGCCTGAAAAAATTCAAGAGTGATATTCGCACTGTAGCCTTGAAGAAGACGCCCGTGTACAAGAAGAAAGCGATTCTAATCTCCAAACGAGGTGGTAACATATTGGCCGCGTTACTCCCGATAGCCGTGTCGGCAATAACAAGTTTACTACAGAGATGAAAGAATATTGTTTAGTTCCCGTCTCAGTTGCCGAGAGGTGTAAGTTTAAACCGACCGACAGCACAACTCAGCACCGATTCACGTCAAAACAAGTCAAGAAAAAAAAAAAAACTTCACTTCCGCTACCGGCCGCCGCCCTCCCCGACGCCGCCAGCGTGACGCCACCACCACGCGCACCTGTCAATCCACCCTTGGATGATTTGATTCGAGTTGCCGTTCCTCCTTCCTTTAGAGAATATGGTTTATCTCTCTTGAAATTATTGGAGGGTAAACCTGGGATTTCATGGGATGAGCGCGGTAACTTACTTCCACCATTTTCTGGCATAAGCGTGTTTGATCTCATACGAGTACTCGGTCACGAAAAGGGGGCCGCGAAAAGACTTTCACCCGATAAGCGTCCATTATTATCACTGCTACTTCGCATGGCGCAACTCCCCGCGGATGCCATCAGAAATACGACTCAACGAAGTAAACTGATAGGTGGCGGGGTCGGTGACATCTGGGAAGCATATTAAATGAGAAAGCTCCCCATCTTACTCTGTAAACGAGTAAGTACATCAATAATACATGAGAGCACGTGTTAGGCGCGTCAGGGGTGCAGGCCCACGGATGGATAATTGATGAGGGTTATGGTCAAAAAAAGGTTCACCCCCCCCCTAACCCACATCCCCTAATAAATAATACGTTCCCCGCCCTCCATCCCTTCCCACCAACAAAGGAAAAAAAAATAACACCTGCGTCAATTTGAATGAATAAATTCTACTACGCAGAAGGTGTAATATCGACCAATACGTGTGAATAAAGGTCTGCGATGACACATTTCCCCCTCACTCCCCTCACAGAGGGTTCAACGTGTGGATCAGCCCTCCAATTACTCGTCAAGATGAAGGTGGTCGAGGGCAAGCTGACCGATGGCATCTTCCGCGACCGCCGCTGTTATATCATTTATTCAGTAAATGCCGTCTCCACCGAACCGAGTGGGATTGCGCGGGATCTCAAAACGATTTACCCATACGAGAATACACATGCAGCTAGAAAGAGACTCTACTCGCTTCATCGGGCCACGGCAGACACGAGAGATGACCCAGGACGTATCATTATCCACGCGCCTCCCACAGGAAGCGTAAATCTCCCTCACCTGGTGGCCTGCGTGACTCAGTATGGTTGGGGCGAGGCCGTCGAGGGAAACGAGAAGGCGCGACAGGCAATCGCGACGTCGAAGGATTTGCCTTACGTGGAAGGACTCAAGATGGATACAAGCGTGAATCGACGTCAACACTTCCAGAATTGCCTGAAAAAGATTGCCCTGCTAGCCATGGCGAACGCTGAAGTAGAGCAAATTATTATCCCGGAAGGACTGGGATGTAGAGGTCGCTGCCAGGATGAGTGGAAGAATAATTACCTGCCTATGGTGGAAGGGCTGGCGCAGCGACTTCAACCTTTTGGAGTTGAAACTATTCTGGTGAGGAAGTCTGAATAACTATATCATGTAAATTTTAAAATAAAGTTGATGTGTGTTTGACAAATCGAGTATAAATGTATTCCTTAATTGGGGTGACCGTTATTATTTATTTTGATCATGGCGGGAGCAGCATATCAGACAGAAATAAATAGCCGGTGATTATGCTCGACGTCTTATTCATGACGTGACAACCATCATGACGAGAGCGTTCACACCTCCCACTCGAGCGGAATACGACTTGCTTTTTACGCAAAGCAAAGGTGGAGGCTTAGACGACATTCGGGTTTTTATTCCACCCCATTCAAGAAGAGGTGGCGGTCTATTTTCCGTTTTGAGTGGCTTTGCTAAAAGAGCAATTCCCTTTCTCATGCGCACTGTAGCACCCGAAGCGCTCCAAATGGGAAAAGGTTTATTAACAGATGTTTTAGAAGGGAAGCGACTTCGCGAATCATTAAGAAATAGAGGTGTTGCAGCCGTGAAGGGTGTGGGGGAAAGGATAGTTCGAGGCGGACGAGTAATGAAAAAGAGGAAAGTTGGAGTCGGAAAAAAAAAAAAAAAGAGAAAACCACCAACCAGGCAACTGAAAAGAAAGACTTGCTATAAAGCAGATATCTTCAATATTTAGCTTAGTCGCAAAGATGACTCATTACGGTCCGGATGTGCAGGGTGGAGCGACCTCCACCCCCCTGAGCAATTATCTGACGGCCGTGAGTGAGAACTTTCCGCGGGTGAATCGCTTGCATACCATCGAATCGTCAGTCGCTGCGAGGGGAAAGTTGGACGTATTACCCGTTAATTTAGATGCAAATGCTAATAATCATGCGGGGATCAACGATCCTTACATTGAATTTAGACTGCCTGGTATTCCAGGGCAATTTTTGGATCTATCAACGCTGTCTCTAGAATTGCGAGTTAGCGCGACGAAGGCAGACGGCGCGCCACTAGACGATGGCGATCACGTCGTTTTTAGTAATGGTTTGAATAATACGATGTTTAAGTCATGCGCTTGTTATTTTAACGAACAGCTTGTGGAGTCATCCTCTTTGTTCAACTATCACGCCTTCATTAAAATGATTACAACAATCCCTCAGGATAAAATTGACTCTATCGGTCGCGTCGCCTTCTACCATCGTGATTATGATGGATCAAAAGGCATAATCAATAAATTTGATGAAGACTATTTCACGGGAGGGAATAAAGACGAGAAACAAATGATGAAAGATTGTAAAACGCACGGCATTTCGATGACTGCGCCTTTGTTTTCGGATATATCAAGTCTGGACGCTTATCTGCTTGACTCTGTTGATGTGAGAATTCGATTAGAATTGGCTAACAAAACATGGATTCTTAATTCACACCAAGATGCCAGCAGTTTCAAATTTAAGCTCGAGATGGCTAAGTTATGGGTTGACCGCGTCACGCCACATCCGCCCGCCTTAGAATCGTTAAATAACTCCTTGACTCGAAATCCAATGCAATACACTTTTAATAGAACGCTCAATAAAACGTATGTGTTAGCCGCCAATCAAACGTCTTTGATTGCCGAATTACCTTTCGCGCAAATCATACCTCAAAATTTGACCATGGCAATAGTTGATATGGACAGCTTACAAGGCGTAATTGATAAGAATGGTTTATATTTTCAACACGCCGATCTGTCACATGTACATATCACCGTGAACGGGGCGACCATTTATAACGTTCGCAGCTCTTTCCCGCATCACGCGTCAAAATTGTTTTACACGACCCTTGAGTCACTAGGATTGGACACGCGTAATTCCCTAACATTTGATGCATTCAATAAAGGTCGGACAGTATGTTTCTTTAACTTTGTGACGGAGGACGTGCACAATGCCATCCCTCTGGATAAATCAGGAAATCTAAGAATTAATCTGTCGTTTGCCAAGGGACGTAATCACAACCGCGTCATAATGTTTTTCGCCGACACTACTGGCGTCATAGAAATTGATCATTATCGTCACGTTCGCTGCATTGTCCGCGCATAAGCCGTCATGAATGCACGTGAAATACAGGCCGGTCTAGCAGGCATCTTGGGCGATCGAGTTTATTTTTTAGGCTGTCACGATCATCGCCATGTGACAGATCTGATAAATCTTGCCAGAAAACAGGTGAAGCCATGCGTTTTCATTCTAAATACATTGAGTGACTCAAAGACCATGGGCCACTGGATTACTGTTTATCTTAATTTTCAAAGTCAGACCATAGGCTATTACGATAGCTATAACTTGCATCCCAAATACAATTCCGCTGTCTTACATCATTTTATGCAAACTTGTCCACATATGAAAATTAGCACATTAAATTATCGACTTCAGGGGTTGAATTCCCTCGTGTGTGGCATTTATTGCATGTTCTTTTGCCTTCTACTGAGTTGGCATACATTAAAACGTGCAATGTGCATTATTCACGCCACCTTCAAAAAGCATCAATATCTAT
>NW_026973671.1:997500-1027500 GCF_035594125.1 Scylla paramamosain
TGGACTGCCTTCCCTCTGTCAGTCTCCATCAATCTCTCTCTCTCTCTCATCTCTCTCTCTCCTTGTATTCTTTTTTCCAATTCTTCTTCTCTTTTCTCTTTCTTTTGTCTTAAATTCGCAATGTTCACCCCAAATTTTCCTTTTACTTTGTTCTTTCTTTCTGTCTTTCTTTCTTTCTTTTTCTTTCTTTCTTTCGAGTTCTTTCTCTTTCGTTGTCTCGTTTCGTTCTTTTCGCCTTCATTTTTCTTTTTTGTTTTCTCTTGTCTTTGTTTCGCTACGATTCTTGTCTCTGTCTGTCTGCCTTCTGTTATGTCTGTCTGTCTTCTGTCTGTCTGTATTATATATCAGAGACCCCCTTGCCTCCAACCACACAGACGCCATGCCTCCACCCACAGTAGGCAGTCGGTGCAGGAGAAGCTTGGGAATGAAACTCGCAGCAGCAGTAGATCCCCACGTGAGTACTGGTAATGTAAGCATAAATTTCCAGACCATTTCACTGAGCAGGAACAGAGAGCTGATTTATTTTAGCGTGTCAGTAAATGGGTGGAGTACGAGAGATGGATGTGTGTGTGTGTGTGTGTGTGTGTGTGGTGTGTGTGTGTATGTGTGTGTGTGTGTGTGTGTGTGTAGTGATGTGCTATGTGTTTGCGTGGCGTTATTGCCAACTAAGTGTGGTTGATGTGTCCATTTCTCAACCTTTTTGCGTATTTGTATGTCTCTCTCTCTCTCTCTCTCTCTCTCTCTCTCTCTCTCTCTCTCTCTCTCTCTCTCTCTCTCTCTCTCTGTCAAGTAGACTACGTAAAGAGAGAGAAACGAAGGAGAAAAGAAGAGGGAGATACCAATGACAAGAAGAGAGGGAAAGCTAAAACACGCCTTCCGTATAACACCCACCTCGAATGCCCAGAGAAAAAGAAAAGGAGAAAAAGAAAAGGCGGAGAAAGCAATGGAAAAAGAGAAAGTGAAAGCGAAATATGTCTTCCCTTCACCACCACTCATCACCACCACCACCACCACCACGAATATGTAGAGACAGAAAAAAAAACTGAAGACGAAAAGAAGTGAAAGGAAATAATGTAAAGGATAAAACGGGAGGAAGCGATATTGAATAGCAAAGTACTGCCGTGTCCACCATCACCACTACCACCACCACCAAGCCTCTTGTACCCCGGTCCCTTGCTCGCCACACAGTCCACACCTTATCTCAATTACCACTCCGGCGTCCCAACCAGTGCAATCCAAATCCTTTAACTCTCGTGAAAGGTGGGATCGAATGTCACTAAAGGGAGTCGAAATCTGATGAACATGAAACTTGATATGCGTAAAGTACTGTTTTGTGTCGAGATGGAATTTCTTTTCTTAATTTTCTTCAGCGACGACTGTCTTTTTGTTTGGTAAACTTCACTATTTGTAAGTTTGGTGCGTGTGAAGGAAAGTCTTGCTCATTATCTTGAACTTTGGAGAAAAGAAGCCTCGATCATTACCTGTCTGAAGCTCCGGTATGAGCGCCGCGCCTCCCTGCGTGCGTGTGGTCATTGGGAGGAGACATACAGACAGACAGACATTAGCGGGTGTGGTCGTGGCTGGGGTAGCGGTGGCAAGGGTGATTTTTGGCCGTGGTTGGTCGCGGATATGTTGGTCGTGGCTGTGGTCGTGGCGAGGGGAGTCGTGACAGGCATAGTCGTTGCGGTGGTGGTCACGGCAGGCGGTGATGCGGCGTGGACGCAGGAAATGAACCACACCAAAATGTAATTGCTCACATTCTCCAACATTTACATATTCCTGTGATGTCGAGTCTCAAGTGATGAGCAACATTTGAAACTCAAACGTAAAATATTAACTAATACGTATGAAAGTACCTTTACTGCTCTACTGAATAAATATATTTTTTTCCCCCATATGTTTTGCCATTTAAAAGCAAAACAGGATTCTTTTAAAAGTATTTTTTGAAAGCGTTACAATGAAACCAAATATTACATGTATTTCCTGTTTATACGCAATTTTAAATTCTACGACATAAAAAATGCTTTAAAGTTTACAGATAAAAAATCCTTTAACTGAATTTTAGCAAACGATTTTTCCTTCCACTGAAGCAAGTGGTGGTGCGTTTCTCTCTCTCTCTCTCTCTCTCTCTCTCTCTCTCTCTCTCTCCTCTCTCATCGCTCTCTCTCTCTCTCTCTCTTCTCTCCTCTCTCTCTCTCTCTTTGCCAGAAAAAAAAGAAAGCTGGACTGGGAGCGTGTAAGTGTGGGGTGGAGACGCGAGCAGAGGTGTTGTGGTGCTTATGTGGCGGCCTGACCAACTCTTAACTATTTCCATGGTGATTACGACACCTAGGCTCTTCAAGACACAAAATAATATTAAAACTATCCTCCAAATACAAGACATTCTCTCTTCTCTCTCTCTCCCCCATCCTCTCTCCTCTCTCTCCTCCTCTCTCTCTCTCTCCTCTCATCTCTCTCTCTCTCTCTCTCGTCTCTCCTCTCTCTCTCTCTCTCTCTCTTCCTCTCTCTCTCTCTCTCTCTCTCCTCTCTCTCTCTCTCTCTCTTATTCTGCGGCTGATCAGCACTTGATTATTCCCGCGGTGATTACGACACGTTCTGAACTTTTCAAGACACAGCTAAGCCTTACTAAGCCATGTATAGTCAAAAACTCTTCGCTACATCAATCAACTTTCCACACGAGACTTTCTATTCATTTTCATCCTTATTTTTCTTGCCTTACACGATTGGATGGATGCAATATCCATGAGATAAATGAATACACAGATATTTAGATAAACAGATAGATAGATGAATATATAGATATGCAGATAAATACAGACAAAGATAAACAAGCAGATATACAGATAGATAGATAGATAGATAGGTAGATAGATAAACAGGTAAATAGATAGATAAATGGATAAATAGATGAAAAGAGGCAAACACTGATTGATGAATATGTTGAAATCTGCATAAAAAAATGGTAGAAAAAAAAAAAAAAGGAAAAGCTATCAGAATCAGCCCAACTATTCCCTGAGTGGCCATTAAAGAGAAGACCAGACAAAGCACACCACCACCACCAGCAACACCAATACTTGTTCCAGCTCCCTTGCTCGGCACAGCGCCACCTGCCCGCCTGCCCACCACCACCTGAACCTTTACAAGCGGAGGGAACGTTCCCCTCTTTAAAAGTTGTACAGAGACTGGGAGAAAATTCACGGCATCTGCTTTGTTTCCCTCGAACTCATTAAGGAGCAGCACTTGGCGGGCTTTCTCCCTCATTTATTTTGCATTACCTGAACTGCCTTTGTCGAAGCAAATATTAAGGGAATTTTTTCTACTTTTTTTTCTTTATAGGTACAAGGGAGGGAAATACAAGATGATATTAGCCTTCGTTGATGCAAAAGGTGATTCCGTCTGGTTAACTTTTATTTTTTTTATTATTATCTACCACCTCCTCGTCTCTTCCCCAAAGACGACCTTGTGAAATTTTAGCGTATTTTGAAAAGTTAGCGGCCGTTCACGATAGGCGGTGTTCACTATTATACTCTTCTAAGGCCTCAAGATTGCACAGGCAGCAGCAGCAGCAGCAGCAGCAGCAGTAGTAGTAGTAGTAGTAGTAGTAGTAGTAGTAGTAGTAGTAGTGTAGCAGTCACGACTGGGCCACGGTCGGGGTCGGACGTGGTCGCTGCCACGCTCCCTCTGACCTACCCTAAATACCACGTGTGTCGTTCCCGCATCGTTCAATCGTCATGGCATTTCAACAGTGACCAAGTGCTAGTGCTGAACAACGGTTCAGGGAAGAGGGCAAGAGCATCCTCTTCTTCAGCATCCCTAAAGTGCTCCACGCCCAAGAAAGCGGCCCGTAACCTGCTGGAGGACAGCAGCAGATGATGAGCGCTCACCGAAGCGAGCCACCCGCAGCCTCCAGCCTTCATGGCAGGAGGACAACGCTACCGAAGCGGACTGGGCCCCACTCGACCTCTCCGTTTTCAGCGACGTGGTGCAGCAGCAGCAGCAGGACGGCGGTGAGGAGCAAGGATGGACTACCGTCACGACCAGCCGAGCTCGCCGCCACCAGCCCCCGAGGCCCAAGTTCAAGCTGGGCAGCCTGGGCGAATACGAGAACTCTTACCGAGCCATCTCTGCCCTCGAGAGGGAGTATCCGACCCTTCGGATACAGGTAAGGGTTAATCTCAAGGGTGAGCACGTGGTCCACGCCCAAGGACGAGGATTCCACGGCACTCCTGCGCCGCATCGCGGAGGAAGGAAACAGGGTGCTCCTCCTCGACCCAAGCGAAAAGAGGCACAAGGTGGTGCTGGAGCGCTACCCGCTCGACCTGCCTCTCGAGGCGGTAGAGGCTCACCCTCAGGTGACCTCCGCCCAGCGTCTGACCTCCAAGGAGGACAAGTTGCCCACGAGACAGGTGCTACTTGTGTGTGTGGGGCCGCCGCCCGCCAAGTTGGATCTCGGCTGCTGGGGCAGATACTCCCTGCGCCCCTACCAAGGTGAGCCTGTAAGATGTTACAGGTGCCAACGGTACAACCACCTGCAGGCGCGGTGCGAACATGCCGCCAGGTGCGGCGTGTGCAGCCTGCCCCACCCGACGGAGGAGTGCATCGCCCGCCATAAGGCCAACGAGGCAACCACCGCCAGGTGCCCAAACTGTGGGAAAAACCACCACGCGTGGAACCCCCAGTGCCCTGAGAGGCTCCGTAGGATGCCTCGTTCACGCCAGCAGCAACAACAGCAGTCTCAGGCGCCACCAAGGCGGCAACGTCGACGTCGCCATAAAGCGTCGCATGGGCAGCCCCGGCAACAGATCGCTCAGCCCCAGCAGCAACAGCATCCACCACGTGGCCAGCCAGGAAGGTCAGCGCGAGATCCCGTTGCACCCGCCCCACCTCCAGTCAGGTCAGCTTGGGTCCCGCGGCAGGCCCCCTTAGCCACCCCCCCACCCCCGTCCCAGCCAGCGGCAAGACCGGAAGAGATTAACCGGCAACCCCCTCACCGCCGACCCGAGGTACAGCCTCCAGCCATAGGCACGGAGAGCCGCACCCCCTCCGCCCACCCCTCCACTCGCTCAGGTAGCACCCCTACCAAGCATGCTCGAGCCAAGCCCCACCACCCGAGCAGCGGCACACAAGGGAGAGACCCTCCCGGCGACGCCCCCGCCCGTGCGGCGACAGGCCCAGCACCGACAACGGTGAGGAGGAGAGCCATGGTCCCGAGCGATCCTCTCCACGGGGTGCCCGCCTGTCTCAGCGAAGAAACCCGCGCGGTGGTCAACTGCCTCGTGGCGCGGATGGTGCAGTTGATGGCGGAGCTGCTTGCCAGCCCTGATCACGTCCCCGCTAGGCGGGACGATCTGGACGCGCTTCTCCGCCAGGAGACGGCCACGGCCATCTCTGAGTGCGGCCTCCTGCCACCACCGCTGAACTCGAGGGACCCACGTCTGTGCCCCTCCCTCCAACCACCAGACCTTCACCACCAACATGGAGAGGAGATATGCTGAGGGCGCCACCCACGCGGACCAGCCTGCAGGGCCCCCAGGCTCAGAGTCCTGCAATGGAACGTGCAGGGCCTGCGACCCAAGAAACATCAAGTCCTACAGGCCGTCTTCGAGGAGCACCTTGACGTTGTGCTCCTCCAGGAAACACTGACGCCCGCCGACTTTGAATGGAGGGTGGCGGGCTACACCCTTCACTCGCTCCCCACAGCGGAGGGCACCCGAGGCTGTGCAGCGCTGGTGAGGAGCACAATCCCTCACCGTAGGGTTGCAGCCCCAGTCAACTGCGGGGACGGTGTGGAGGTCCTGGCGCTGGAGCTGCAGGTGGGAAGTCTCCCGCTCCTGGTATACAACGTATACAGGAGCCAGCGACACCAGCTGGAGGCAGGAGAGCTTCTCACCCTCGCCTCCCACTCCAGTCTCTTGGTTGCGGGCGACCTCAACGCCCACCACCCCATGCTACAGTCACCGTCCCCAGCCAACGAAACGGGCCGCCACCTGGCCGTGCTGCTCGAGGAAATCCCTCACGTGTGCCTTCTCAACACAGGGGAGGCCACCCACACCCGGGGAGGAAGGCTTGACCTCACGTTGGTCTCGAGTGACCTGGCGGCAGGCGCTACGTGGCAGGTGCACCCGACCCTCACCAGCGACCACTTTGCCACCCTCACCACCCTCCCAGTGGCCCCGCCGGTCCCACCCCGCCCGCCCCCACGCTGGAACATAAGGAGAGCGGACTGGACCAAGTTTCAGGCCTCTCTTGACGAGTGGTGGGCCGCCTATCAGCCGCCCGCCGACCTACATCAGCAGGAGAGGGACCTGACGACGGCCATCCAGACCGCAGCCGCCGCAGCCATCCCCAGGTGCACCCCGAGCCGCCGCCACCGGACAGACTGGTGGTACTACAACGAAGAGGTGCGCGAGCACAACCACCGTGTCAACCAGCACAGAAAACTGTACAAAAGGCGCCCCAACCCCAACAACCTAAGACTCCTACAGGATGTGGTGGCCCGCGCACGGCAGGTATCCCTGAGGGCCAGAGAGGCTAAGTGGCTGGAGTGGTGCGCCACTTTTAGCCACCACACGTCTCTAGGCCAGCTGTGGAGGAGCGTGAGGACAGCCTCCGGCGCTGCCCCGCCCCGCCCGCCCGCCCACCCGCACCCGCAGCAGGAGGCAGAGAGGCTTGCCACCATGTTCACCACGCGGAGCTCCAGTGACCAGCTTCCTCCCCAGACACAACGCATCCAGCAGCAGCTCCGACCACACCGCGACGAGGCTGTCAGGGAGGCGATGGAGGAAGCCGACGTGACTGACCAGCCCTTCTCCCTTCAAGAGCTGGAGCGGGCTAGGAGGAGAGGCCGCGACACGGCAGCGGGGGCGGACGGCGTGCCATACTCCATGTTGGCGCACGCTGGGTCGGCTGGGGACGCCGCGCTGTTGGCTACCATCAACGCCTCATGGATGGCGGGCTGTCTGCCGCTCCCTGCCCCCACCTTCCGCGCCGACATTCAGCCGATTCCAAAGCCGAGGGAGCCCACCAAGATCAGACCCATCTCTCTCCTCAGCTGCACGGCCAAAACGGCTGAGAGGATGGTGCTCGCGCGGCTACAGTGGCGCGTGGGGCCCTCTCACCCACATGTGTTCGGCTACACCCGCGGAGTGAGCACGGCAGACAGCATCCTCGCCCTGCTGACCCAAATTGACCACCGCCCCGCCGTCATCGTCTTCATCGACCTCGAGAAGGCGTTCGAGCTAGCCAGCCCTCACGCCATCCTCGACGCACTCGTGCGGAAAGGGGTGCGAGGAAGGCTGCTGGCCTGGCTCCGCGACTACCTGCAGCGCCGCCGCGCCAGGGTTAGGTTCCAGGGCCTGAGGTCGACCTTCAAGGTACTTGAGAACGGGACGCCCCAGGGCGGCATCCTCAGCCCTCTACTGTTCAACCTGCTGATGGAACAGCTAGTGGCACTGCCTTTCCACGCTGGCACCGTCCTGCTGAGCTACGCCGATGACCTCGCCCTCGTCGTCACCGGAAGGGGCAACAAGCTCAGGAGGACGCAGCAGGCACTCGACCTCATCAGCGGGAAATGCCAGGACCTGGGGCTCAAGATCTCGGCAGAGAAGTCCCGGGCCATGATGGTGAAGGCGGCAGACCCAACCTGGCAGCTCCGCGTCCAGGGAGTTGAGCTGGCATGGACCAACTCCTACCAGTACCTCGGTGTGTGGGTGGACAAGCGGCTGTCCTTCACAGCCCACGCCGCCTACCTGAGGGAGAGGACGCAGTCTAGGCTGAACGTGATGCGGGCCATGACGCGAATCAGCGCGGGCGCCACTTTTTCCGTCCTGCGCCAGTACTACGTGCACGCTGTTCGCTCGCTGGTGGATTACAGCGCCCCCGTCCTCATAGCACTCTCTCCAAACCAGCAGGAGCGGATCGAGGTGCTACAAAACACCGCAATGAGGACCATGCTGGGGGCACCGAGGTGGTCCAGCGCATGCGTCATGCAGAGCGAGACCAGACTGGTACCCCTCACCACCAGGGTACAGCAGATCACGGCCTGCCGCGTAGCGAGGGTGCTGCAGCGTGACGCGGAGGGAGTGACACAGAGGAGACTAAGGCTGGCGGGGACGCAGGGTGCCGAATCTCTCCGCCGCAACCCGTGGCTGCTGCAGTGCACGCTGGCTACCCACAACCTGGCTCGCATGGAGAACTGGCCACAGGCGGACCTCCCTGCCCCCACCTTCCGCGCCCCACCCCCGTGGGAGCCACCCGCGGCAGAGTTCTCCGCCACACAGCTGCCCGCCAGCAAGGCGCTCTGCGCCGTGGAGGAGATGCGGCAGCACGCCTTCATGGCCATGGCGCAGGTCACCGAGCCAGACAGTGTTGTGTACTACACCGACGGCTCGGCTGACCCTGACAGCGGAAGGACGGGCGCTGCTGCCATCACCAGAGGGGCCGAGGTGTGTGAGAGGACTCCCGACCACTGCTCCACCCTGCAGACAGAACTGGTGGCCATCCTGCTGGCCCTGGAGCACGCTCAACACCGGCGGGAGCGCACCGTGGTGCTCCACACCGACTCCAGAACGGGGCTACAGGCTCTACAACAGCCGTATCCCAGCGACAACGTGGGCCTCGTCACCGCCATCCTGGGTAGCCTCCAGAGCCTCGCCGCGCAGGGGCGGCGGGTGAGGCTCAACTGGATACCCAGCCACGTGGGAGTACGAGGCAACGAGGCTGCTGACGCAGCCGCCAAGAGAGCTGCTAGTGGCCCCCAGGTGACAAGGCATGTGCCACCCAGCCTGAGCCAAGTGAGGGCGCGAGCCAGGCTCGCCGCAACCAAGCGCGCCCGCCACACGCACCGGCAGCTGGAAACAAGGAAGAGACAGGCAGCTTGGTACGCCTCCGCCACTGGCTACCAGTCGTTGGACGCCTCCCAGCAGCAGCCCAGAGCAGACGGCGTGTTGCTGCAACGCGTAAGGCTGGGCTACTGCACCAGGGAACAGCTGTACGACGACTTTCGGGGGCAGGAGTGCGACCACTGCGGGAGGCACAGCCGCCACCCGCTAGTGCACTACCTACTGTCCTGTCCGGCCACCGCCGCCCTCAGACCAACGCCGCCACCACCGGCCCATCCTGTAGGCGGTGATCTCCTCAGCAGCCGCGAGGCCAGGGCTGCCCTCATCGTCCGCCACACGCCCACAGACCTGATGCTGCGAGTTCTCAGGGCAGCGCCCCCGCCCCGCTGAACAGGTCGCAGCTCCTTTCCTGACCGGCGAGCAGCACTCCTCGCCGCGCCACCGCACCGCCCACCACCGGGACCCAAGACTCCCCCACCTGCGGGCTGGTGCCCGCTTTGTGTATTATGTACATTCATGTATATTTTTTCCTTTGTGCAATATGTATATATGTATATGTTGACATAATACTCAATAAACCTTTAATAAAAAAAAAAAGTTAAATAAAGTTAGAGAGAGTTTAACCAGTCTAACAAGTGGCTATAAATACAACCCTAGCTGGTGAACAAAAAGAGTTAAGAGATTAAAGGACTTGCAACTGCTGACGGTTACCTGTCGGTTTTCTCTTCTCTATCTCTGGCGAGTTAAGAGATTAAAGGACTTGCAACTGCTGACGGTTACCTGTCGGTTTTCTCTTCTCATATTCCTGGCGGCTTCCACCTAGATCACTAGAGTAGTAGTAGTAGTAGTAGTAGTAAAAGTAGTAGTAGTAATAGTAGTAGCAGTAGTAGTAGTAGTAGTAGTAGTAGTAAAAGTAGTAGCAGTAGTAGTAGTATTTGTTGTTGCTGTTGTGTTGTTGTTGTTGTTGTTGTTGTTGTTGTTGTTGTGCTGTTATTGCTGTTGTATTGTTGTTGTTGTTGTTTTTTCTCTTATTAAGGTAAACATCAACAAATTCCAAATAAGTACATAAAAAATTTTTGCTGAAAATGTAGAAAGAACAAAATTTTTAAAGATAGAAGCAAAACACCGCGCGGCTTTGTGGCAACAACCGCAACTCACGAACATAGAAGAAAAAAAATCGCCGATGTCCTGACTGTAGTTCTCAATTGTTTCTATTTTTCAAAGGTTTTTATACCGTGTTTTTTTTTTTTTTCTATATTCCTTGTTATTATTTTAGTCACGGTTCATGACAGTTTCCTCGCTGTGGTTCTCATGTCAATTTCGTTCCGCATTTTTTCTTCTTTTCATCTTACTGTTCATTACTCTTCTTACTTTCAATGTGGATCTCATCATGGTTCTCGGTGTTGTTTTAGTCCTGATTTTCTATACAAATATTCGCAGCGGCCTTGATCAAAATGGTGCCGTGGTTCACAAATCAATGGTGAGTCACGTCAACACAGCCAAAGCAATGCAGCGAGTGTTGTTGGCCTTGATGAGCATGACTGTGAGGTATTGAATATTCCCAGCAAACAGAATAATGTCATTACTTAAGCATTATATTCGTGGCGGGCGGTGCTTGGCTGACGGTTACAAATGGTGCCTCCCCCAACAAGTTTAAACTCGCCGCTCGTTGCCACCGTGACATTAAGTGATCTTAGGCAACGGGAGATCCTGAATTTTGTTACATATAACACCAGTATTCAGAAACGCGTTGCTCTTCCACAACGACTATTTTCAAAGGGCACAGAGAGGATGAGTCGGATTCTCACGAAAGTTTCTCCAACTAATAACGTAGAACCCTCGTTAGTCTGCCACTAGAAACGTAAAACCCGTGTAACTTCACCACAGAGATGATTAGTCGGGTTCTCAAGAGTGTTTCAATTAATAATGTAGAAATCTTGTTAATCAGTTACTAAAACCGTAAAAACATCCCTAGAACTTATTGAAAGTAGTCGAGATGCGCGCAAAATTGTTTCAGAATATGGTTCATAAGGATGTAAGATTATTGGAAAATAATGGAAGTTGCAAGGAGACATCAGGCCTACACGTGGTACTCCCTGTATGAAACATGCATACCTACTTCCACTTATCATCCTCATCCATAAATCTGTCTGATCTTCTTTTGAGGCTCCGTAATGACTCAGCAGTAACAAGCTGATTACTAAGAATGTTACATTCGTCTATCATTATATTTTAATATATTAATCCTTTCTCTGCTGAGTATTTTTCTGCAATCATTTGGAACTTTTCGACACTTAATTTTCTGCTATAGCATCTTGAATTGTTCTGTAGCATAGAAAGAAAGAAAATCAGCTATTATCCGCTTTTGTCTGACAGATTAAGTGATTTTAATAGTGATGTCATAATCTGTTGTTTCAGAAAGAACAAAAGGAAACGTGGGACAGTTACCCGACCTATCAGATCTCAGTTCTCAATCTTTGTTACCTCCATCTATCACACGTCAATTCTTGTTTTATTGAACTCTTAATACACAACAGTTCATTATTTTCATTGCATTGATATATATATTCGCTTTATAGATATGAGAATAATTATGTGGACTCGTTGACATCTTCAGTGGGGCACCTGCATAGTGTCGTGTCCTCTTAACATTTAATCGTACCTGACGCACTGTGACGCTAGCCAAGAGCTGCATCATTCTAAGCCGGGAATTCTGGTCCTCGTAGGCACCAGAGCGGACAGAGATGATCCGCTTTGCGTCGCGTCTCATCCCTGCTTTATGGCTAGTCGGCGGCCCCTGGTGTGCAAGACGCCTCAGAGTTGCTGAAACATGCTCAGCCTTGCTTTACACAGTCTTGCCTTGCCTCGCCTCGCATTGTCTTGTCCTCTGAGAGTTACAGCAGCTTTCCTTACCTCGCCAAGACGAACTCAATATAATATTCTCTCTCTCTCTCTCTCTCTCTCTCTCTCTCTCTCTCTCTCTCTCTCTCTCTCTCTCTCTCTCTCTCTCTCTCTCTCTCTCTCTCTTTCTCTCTCTCTCACGATGGAGAGACGCACTTGTAACTTTCAAATTGTTCGTCTACAAATTTTACGAGAACATTAGCTCTGTCATTTCCTGCATCCGTTTCGAAGATCCTCTCAGTATGGAAGTGAAACTCAACACCGGTACTCGTATTACCGCGATGTTTGCAGAGAGAGAGAGAGAGAGCGAGAGAGAGAGAGAGAGAGAGAGAGAGAGAGAGAGAGAGAGAGAGAGAGAGAGAGAGAGAGAGAGAGAGAGAGAGATAGTTTAGCGTCACAATGCATCGTGACAAGGAGACAAGCATTGATTAACCAGCAGGGATGTGTAAGGATGGAATGATCACCTCAGGGACCACAACTCTGTAAGACTCCGCGAACTCAAGCGGAGAATAAGGACAAGTTGTGTTTCGAGGCATTGTGTAACCTAACTCACCCGAAGATAACCTTACTTAGGAAGTGTAACATGGTATACTCAAGCAGTGGATGAGGAG
The DNA here is from genome assembly GCF_035594125.1 of Scylla paramamosain. Classification (NCBI taxonomy): domain Eukaryota; kingdom Metazoa; phylum Arthropoda; class Malacostraca; order Decapoda; family Portunidae; genus Scylla; species Scylla paramamosain. The sequence goes on from NW_026973671.1 coordinate 1,009,853, forward strand.
ACGCTATGTTTCGAGGCATTGTCGAGTTTACTGTATATAAAATGAGAAAACGCAACAGAAAATACGCCACGAATTCAAGTATTAGATAAGTACAAGGTAAGTTTCAGAGGCATTGTCAAATCTAACTTAACTTATCCGAACATAACCTGAGGAAAACTAACCTATAATAAGCCACGATCTTGAGTTATGTTTGAGAGGCAGTATCTAATCCCGCTTAATCGAACATAACCTGAGAAAACGTATCATACTAAACGCTACGGGTACTGGATGAGAATATGCTGTGTTTAAGGGCACTACCTAAACCTAAATTTTAGCCTGTGGCAGATGACGTCTCTTACCCGAGGACGCAGGGCCACTGGGACATCCCGGTTTCCACAGTAAGAGAAAAAGGGATAGGTTTATTATATGATTTACGGCGCCGGAACAACGAGGTCACGTGGCGCCTGCTGTGAAAAGAATCGAACTCACGATATTTCAGTCTTAAGCTCACCTCTCCTCCACAAAGCCAGCCGGGTCCCGCAGAACGATAGAAAAGTAATATAGAGACAATCATCAAGAGAAAACCTTTAAAGTACTTTCCGAGATGGGACGCTTCACTCCAATCCGTACAGGAGACTCATGAATGGCGATGAAGCAGCTGCATACATCACACGTTCCGCAGACATCCTCCAGCCCGCGCCCTGAATTACTAACCACCCGCCAAGACGCAGCGCCTCGCCTCCCACACTGTGACCGGCGAGGTGTCAAGGCGGGTACAAGGCTGCTGCTGCTGCTTCACTTGTCTTCATAGAGATTCTCCCCCCCACTCCCGCCATGAAGCACCGAGCACCGCCGCAATCACAACCCACGACCGAGCACCCAGAACTGAGCATCGCCTTACTAATACTTGAGCACTATCAGACCCACTATCAAGCATATCCTGCTCCCTTTCATCCAGAGACCAGCACTCACCACTGTCACCATCAAGCTCCCAGCATCTGTAGCATCTCCCCATGACTATCGGAGAACTCAGAACATGTAATAAAACCTCAGTCAACACCTAAGAGTTCAGCACTTCCCAGCTGAACTCAACACCATCGCTCCCAATCATGCCAGCATCCTGTAACTTAGCACCACTACACTGAGCACTTCTCAAGTCAACACCACACCCAGCATCCCTGAAATCAGCACCAACACATTAAACATCTTTGAAATCAGCACCACACCCAACACTGAAGTCAGCACTAGTCTCTCAGTCAGCACCGTTGATGTAGACTCGGTTAAATATAATTATATATAATCTCATAAAAATCACGCGTGGATGCAAAGGATAATAGAATATACACTTTTTCAGAGGATTGTTTTTGCTTGTCCTGTATTTGATGTTTTCCTTTAGTTTTGTTCTGTGAAATATTCTGGTACAGCTGTGTTCTGTTAAAACTGGTGAGCCGCTTCTCTGAAATGCTGAATATTGATCGAGTAACGGGAACAGTAATAAAGGAGAGAGAGAGAGAGAGAGAGAGAGAGAGAGAGAGAGAGAGAGAGAGAGAGAGAGAGAGAGAGAGAGAGAGAGAGAGAGAGAGAGAGAGCAATAAACGGACAAACTGACAGGGACAGGGACAGACGACAGAAAGACGAACAGAGACAGACAAAAAGACAGACGAACAGACAGAGAGAGATAGAGATGAGTAACGTAGTATATTGAAGAAGCTAATCTTGAAATATAATATAGCCGAAAGAAATCCTAAGACCAAGAATTATAGATAAATAAAAAGATGAATAAATAGAGATAAATAAATAAATAAAGCTGCTCTCAAGAATCCAAAAGCAAAAACACTGCGGAATAAATTGGCCTCACAACAAATTTATCCATCTGTTAATACCCATCCCCACAAATAAATAGACAAAATAAATTCATAAATACGTGATTAAATACATTCACAAATGCGTGCAGACTGGTGGTGTGAGAAGAGAGGAGTGTGACGCAGCGAGATAATGGAGGTGGCGATGGCGTGGAGTGCAGGTGACGAGGGTGACGCTTCCCGGCCGCTGAGTCACGGCGCGGAGGAGGAGAGGACTGAAGGCTGAATGGGAAGAGTGCTCGCATGAATAGGTAACTCTGAACTGCGACACTTTTCTTGCCGCAGTTACTTTAATGAGTGTTGCAGCGCGCCTTGAGAGAGAGAGAGAGAGAGAGAGAGAGAGAGAGAGAGAGAGAGAGAGAGAGAGAGAGAGAGAGAGAGTGTGTGTGTGTGTGTGTGTGTGTGTGTGTAATAATAATAATAATAATAAACGGTTTATTATTTAGGCAGTTGACAAACTGAAAATGTACATAGGGGATGGGGAAAAACTTAACATTAATCCTAACGGTAAGACTAATCTAGGAGGGAAATACTATTGATTGATGGCTCGCACCATGGTGGGAATCGCACTGAGTCTGTACCGGTCCGTGCGCGTCGCCTTTAGGGGCGTTATTTTGTTGTGGTGTCTGGTGGCACGGACAGGGCGAGGCGCGTCGGGCGGCAGCATGTCTCTGAGACGCGGATGATGCAGTAGTCCCTTCCCAAACTTCTCCAGAGCCTCTCGGTGCCTGGTGGATATTCTGGACAGACTCAGGGTGGTCAGGGCTTCTTCATAGGTGGTGTATGCAGGGCCAAGGATGACCCTGCACGCCCTTTTCTGCACACTCTCTAGCTGTAGCTGTTGAGTGTGTGTGAGGGAGGAGGACCACGCTGGGGAGGCGTACATGAGTTTGGGGAGGATGAAGGTGAGGTACACCCCCCTTAACTCATCTGTCGGCGTCCCCAGCGACCTGAGTCTGCGCAGCATGTACAGCCTGTAGGTAGCTGATCTCACGGTGCTGGCGACATGCTGCTTCCAGGTCAGCTGGTCGTCCACCGTGACTCCGAGAAGCTTGGCACATTGGACCACCTGGAGGGGGTGAGGGCCCACTGTGAGCCGGGGAGGGGGCACTGGTACAGAGGAGGTACAGAAATGCATCACCACAGTTTTGCTGTGGTTGATGGTCATCCTGCTCTCCTCTGTCCACGTCTGCAGTCGCTCCAGAATTGCTTGCAGTGGCGAGTAGTCCGGGTTCTTGTTGGAAACTGGGACGCCCACGGTGCAGTCGTCCACATACTTCCAGCGATGGGGGGTGTCGGTGAGGGCGTCGTTGATGAGGAGGAGGAAGCATAGAGGACCCATCTTGGTCCCCTGGGGGACTCCACATGTCAGCTGTTGGAAATTAGAGACAGAGCCCTGATAGCGAACGGCCTGACGTCTCCCTGTGAGGAAGTCGGCTAGCCACGCTATCAGATTAGGAGGGAGACCCAGACTTACTGCCTTGCTGATGACAACAGTGTGATCAACTAGATCAAAGGCTTTTTTGAAGTCGACAAAAGCAACAGCTAGAGAGGTGTTTCGCTTGTCCAGGTGGCTGTGGATGAATTCAAGGAAGCTGGTCAGGTAATGTGAGGTGGAGGTGGCTTTAATATTTCCGAATTGTCTGATATCCACGGTGTTACAAATTTTGGTGTATGCCCAGTCATATACAAAATCTTCACAAATAAGGCTAGGGATGGGGGTGATAGAGACTGGCCTGAGGTCATTGAGTGACTGAGGACTGGAAGTTTTGGGGATGGGAGTGACATAAGATGTCTTCCAGTCCGCGGGGCAAGAGTGTTGGGAGAGTGAGGCGTTTATTATGGAGCATAGCGGTGTTGCTAGCTCTACAGCAAATTCCTTGTAAATTTTTATAGGAAGGTCAGTGGGTGTGGTGGATCTTGGTTTAAATTTAAGTATTCTCTTAAAAACATCCATCGCCTGGACAGTGTGTGGAGGGGAGGGAGCGGGCAGATAGGCAGGAAGCGGAGTGGTGTGGAGGGGAGGAAAGGTTTGACAGATAGCAGCAAAGTGATCGTTCATCTCCTGAGCCGCGAGATTAGCAGGAAGGTGTGAGGTGCAAGGAAGGGATGAAGTGTGCTTTTGTAAGCCACACAAAGCTTTGATCTTAGCGTACCACTGTCTGTTGTTGGTCAGCTTGAGGTGTGTGTGTGTGTGTGTGTGCCTGCCTGCCTGCCTGTCTTGTCTGTTTGTTTTTTTTCTTTATACGTGTGTGTGTGTGTGTGTGTGTGTGTGTGTGTGTGTGTGAGTGTGTGTGTGTGTGTGTGTGTGTGTGTGTGTGTGTGTGTGTGTGTGTGTGTGTGTGTGTGTGTGTGTGTGTGTATCTGCCTGCCTGCCTGCCTGCCTGTCTGCTTCTGTGTGTGTGGTTTTTTTTTCTTTATACGTGGTGTGTGTGTGTGTGTGTGTGTGTGTGTGTGTGTGTGTGTGTGTGTGTGTGTGTGTGTGAGCGCACGTACTGTACCGTCTCATATTGGGTGTCGAACTCTCAAAGCAATCTTTTCTTTTCACATTCTCTCTCTCTCTCTCTCTCTCTCTCTCTCTCTCTCTCTCTCTCTCTCTCTCTCTCTCTCTCTCTCTCTCTCTCTCTCTCTCTCTCTCTCTCCATATGATATTACGGTGTCATTACTAAAAATTTCTATTATTTTCTTATCAATTTGTTCATTCATTTATTTATTTATCTATATATTTATTCATCTACTCTTTATTTTTCACTTTATTTACTTTTATCTTGCCGATCTCGACAGGATGCTCTCTCTCAGATTTGATGAGGTGATTGGGTCAGGTACAGGGAAGGGGAATAGTTTGTTATGGTGCAGCAAGAATACACCAGCTCTAGTGTTGGTTCATGCCGGGGAGATTGCTGGACGCATTACATAAGTGACCCTCGCCCAGTGTGATCAGTGAAGCTAAGTCCTGTCTCTTGTAAAGATCAGAAGGGAAGATGTGACGGAATTCTCAATATTGTCACTTTGATTTTAATATTCTTGTTTATCACTTGTACGGATTTTTGAGTACTTTTTTTATCATCTTTATTCAAATGTTTATGGATAAGTTTTTTTTTTTTTTGTAGCCTTAGGCCAGCGCCACTCTTACACAGAAAAAGAGTGTGGCCTCGTGACTTGTTGTGTCAGCAGCCACGCATTATATCCCTCCTGTTATAACAATGATAGCAATACATGTCATCGCTACAAACACACACACGAAGGAACGGAAAAAAAAAAGAGATGCAGTAAATAGCTTTCCACGCACTGCTATAAAGAGCACTGAGGGAACGACAATAACACGCCAGCTTGTGTTACATGCGAGAATATCACCAACTGTGCACCGCGGACATGACACCCACTGTGTTTGCTCCTTATTAGTCTGCTTTTTGATGTGGAGGTCCTTCACTAAATATTTTGTGGTTCCATTTCGTTTTGTTGTCGTTATTAGTGTGTGTGTGTGTGTGTGTGTGTGTGTGTGTGGTGGAGGTGGTTTTATTGATGATGGTTTTATTATTTATTGTTGTTGTTGTTGTTGTTGTTGTTGATGATGTTTTTAATGTTGTTGCTGCTGCTTTAGTTCTTGTTACATTATTATAAGGTGTCATAATGATGATGATGATGATTATAATGTATCATAATTATGATGATGATGATGATGATTATTATTATTATTATTGTTATTATTTTTATTATTATTATTATTATTATTATTATTATTATTATTATTATTATTATTATTATTATCGTCGTTGTTGTTGTTGTTGTTGTTGTTGTTGTTGTTGTTGTTATCATTATCATCATCATCATCATCATCATCATCATCATCATCATCATCATCATTGCAATGATTACTTTTTTATTGCATTATTTATTAAACAAGTACTTAGACTTGTCTCCATTTGCGGAATAGAATGAGGTGAAGAGTATGTGAGGTGGTGGTGGTGGTGGTGGTGGATGAAGGGATGAAAGGGGAGGGCACACGCATGAACTGGTACAGTATGTGCTTGTAGAAGCAAGACATAATTGAGCACCACGAGGAAGGATACCAGACGGGGTGTGAAGTATGCATTAAATCACCTGTTGTAGAGTTGAGAGCCGCGTGGATTCCCTGACGTGTGATGGCACAGCATTGCTTACTTCTCTAAAACGATACCATCAAGATTGCTGATCTACAAGTATAAAATCTTAAACATTTTTCGTCTTGATAATCAGGTCATTAGTGCTTAATCATTAGCAAGTTTTAAAAGAAGTTTATACAAATTTACACCACTGACAGTCTCTCTCTGGTGTGGTAGAGTGGGAACACCTGGTGAACACCACTGACAGTCTCTCGAGGGAGAGGGAGAGGGAGGGAGAGAGGAAAGACAGAGAAGGGAGAGAGGGGGAATGGAGTGAAGAGAGGGAGAGACAGACGGACACACAAACAAACTGACTGACGGAATGGCTGGCTGATTGACTGATTGGTTGACTGACTGACTGATCTACTAGATGTGTTATATTTAGTGTGGCGGAGGAAGGTAAAGACACGTAAATGCAATCAATTTCAGAGAGAGAGAGAGAGGGAGAGAGAGAGAGAGAGAGAGAGAGAGAGAGAGAGAGAGAGAGAGAGAGAGAGAGAGAGAGGGAGGGGTGTTCATTTGTCCAGTGCAGGTTGGTCCAGTGAAAGGAGTTCAAACATTCATCTCCTTTCACAGCGAGCGGACCTGAGCGGGAGCAAACACTTTCTTGGTTGCTCGCTAAAAAAGTGTGCCAGTTTTTGTGTCCCTGCAGTCACTTGATTTCCTTGGTAACGTTTTATTTAAAGAGGAAGGAGAGTTCGTTAATTTATCTTCCTGTCTTTCAGTTTGCCTTAAAAAAAGCATAGTTTATTTCTTCTTTATTGGGGGATATGTGGGTAATTTGGTTGAGTGGATTGGTGGATGTGGTTTGGTAAACATTATATTATTGTGTGTGGATCCATATGCTGCCTTCACAAACCCTGTAGTACAGAAGTGTGAGGACCAAGAAGTCTGGGCACGAAGTGTCTCGACCACCAATCGTCTTGTCAGCTAATTGCACTCACAACGATCTATCTTGAGCATCATCTGACCTGAGGCCTATATGACCTGAGTGCCATCTGCCCCACCTCCAAGTGATTGTAGACCATTTTTTCATGGTTTTAATTGCTTTGTTTAGTGGTTTTTTTTTTTCATTATTTACTACCTTTGTTATTTTGTTCGTATTCATACAATCTTTTATTTTATTTATTTATTTATTTTAGTGGATCTTATGAATTTTCTCATTTAATTTTGTCGGTAATGTTTGCTTTTAATGTAGTTGGCAGATATTTCATTAGTTTATGATCTTCAATAAATTTTATGTTGCATTTTTTGAAATAGTAGTTATCTCTTCTGTTGAGTGTTACTTGACTCTTCGGGTGATTGTTTCATCTTGCGCTGCAACGCTTGTCATTTACTATTGTAATCTAGTTGGTAAATATTTCATTAGTGTACGATCCCTTATTTATAAGTTTCCTCAATGTGTAATACACATTGTATTGTTCGTGGCTTTAAGGATTATCAAAGCGTCTTTCAGTCTCCTCCAAGCTTCCCCTCGCCGCCATTCACTGTCGGCCGCCTCCTGGAAGCCGCGCAGTTATCTCGGCTTTGGGTTACTCTTCGTGAAAGTCTCGGTTATAATGTATTAATATAGCGCCTGATTCTGCCGTTGTTGACGAGGAGCTCTTCATCTGCAGCGCGGCAGTCCTCCGTGCTGGAAAATGTGTGACTTGGTGAATGATGAGTGGCAGGGACAGGGCACACCGTCACACATTTTAATATTACGCAGGGCTCACCACCACCACCACCACCACCACCGCCACTATCAACACCAACACAACACTTACCCCCATCACCATCGGTATCATCACCACCACCACCACCACCACCCAAGACCATTGCCATCACCACATCCTTAGCGACCTAGCCACAGCTGGCGGAATATCAAGTCTCGACGTCTCATTCTCTCATTGGTGGCAGGAGGAGTGGTGTGTGCTGGGGAGCGGAGAGTGTCCACTTGAGTGAGGATCTTGTGAAGCACTGCGATGGCCCGTGTGTCCAGGGCGGGGCGATGGCCGGAGCTCTGAATCAGGGCAGCTCACTGCTGGATTCTGTTGAGCTGTCTGAGGCGAGAGAGGGAAGGGGGAGCACCTCACACCGTGTTTGTTATTCTTTACTTTACTCTGACTTCTTTTTGAGAGATGAATCAAGTCATTCACAGAAGTGTTTTTTTTTCTTTTTTTTTTTATCGTTTGTATCTCCTTTCCTTTACAGTGCAGCAAACTTTCGTTCCTTTTTCGTGAATGATTGGTTGACTAATTGATTTAACCAATGAGAGTATGACGCATTACTTTGTAAGAGTAACTATACGATATTAATGAGTAAAAATAAAGTTGCAGGTATTAACTATACGACACTAATGAACGAAAAAAAAATAAATAAATTGCAGGCATTCAAAAGTCTGAACTGCTCGAAAAACCGCTTTGCTGTCAGTGATGTTTCAAAATGATACTCTGTAAGTCTCTACTAGTGGATGAACCCATTTGCTGTCAGCGTCTTTCAAAATTATACTCTACATCTCAACCCGACTGGTTGAGGTGTGTGTGTGTGTGTGTGTGTGTGTGTGTGTGTGTGTGTGTGTGTGATTACGCGGAGGTTCGTTAGAGCGTCCATGACCATCGCCGTGCTGTGTCAGTGGGCGTGCATGTGAGGACTTGTGCAGCAGTGGTACAGTGCGTGTGTCGTGTCGTGAACCCTTCATTTTTTTTTTTATGCCTTGCCAGTGTGACGCTGCTGAGTGTGCGGTGCTCGTGATGTCGCTCTTCCCTCACCTGCTCCTCCACCCCCTCCCCCCATCTCTCTCTCTCTCTCTCTCTCTCTCTCTCTCTCTCTCTCTCTCTCTCTCTCTCTCTCTCTCTCTCTCTCTCTCTCTCTCTCTCTCTCTCTCTTTACTTTCGCATATAATATGCGAATTGGTAAAAATGCTTTATCCTTTTTTTTTCCTTCTTATTTACGAAGAATGGTGGTCAGGAGTATAAGACCTTATTAGCAGGAGGAGGAAGAAGAAAAAGCTACATTGGTGCTTCCCTGAAAATATGGAAGAAAAGTCTCCAATCTACTTTTGAATGCTTCCTGATGCTTCACCTTTGAATTAACTCATGCCATAGGAAGGTGAAAAACAGAACATGTCCTTGCTGTTATGACCATAGTTTCCTGTCTCCTGTACATGTCCTTGCTGCTATGACCCAATTTCTGTATTTTCTGTACGTGTCCTTGCTGTTATAAGCCTAGTTTCGTGTCTTCTGTACGTGGTCTTCCTATTATAACCATAGCTCTGTGTTCCTTGTTCGTGTTCTTGCTGTTATGACCCCAGATATATGCTCCCGTGCGTGTCCTTGTTGTTATGACCCGAAATCCGTGTCTCCTGTACGTGTTCTTGTTGTTATGACCACTGCTGCATGTCCCTTGTTCGTGTTCTTACTGTTATGACCCCACCTCTGTGTTCCAGCACGTTCTTACTTTTATGAGCCAAGTTGTGTTCACATTAGTGTTCTTAGCCCCATGGTCCCTTGGCGAATGTCCAGTCCTTCTTTTACACCGTGTCCTTACTGATAAGACCACTACGCCATGTTCTCCATATAAGTCCTTGCTATTATGAATCCAACGCTGTGTTCCCCACCCGTGTCGTCAGCCGGCGTCCCCTCGGCGAGTCCTGAGCGGTGCGGCATAAGACACGCTGCTAATAAGGCGGTTCCTTTGATGGGCGAGTTCAGAGAGCAGGCTTCACATGACTGGGATGAAAAACACACATCAGAGAGTCACTGTGAGGCTGCCGCTCCGGACTCCGCCAAAGAGAAGAACCTAATGAAGCACTATTTTTACTGCGTGACATATTACAGCCTTTGCGGAGAGAACGATGCGTGTCTGGGATCCGCAAGTTAATGACTCAGGCAAGGAGGATTGAAGGGAAGGATGAGCAACCCTTTCCGTGCCTTGAAAATAAAGATTGGATGGAGCTTATGTACTGTGAAGAGTGAAACAGTGACCTTAACACTACGGGAGAATGGATGGGGTGTTTTGTACATTGAAGAGAAGGATGGACGGCTCTCTATGTGCTTTATAATAGAGACCGGGGACGTCTATGCACTTTAAAGGGGAAGATAGGGCCCTTAGCATATTCTGAAGGGAGGAATGTCTTTCATTCGGGGTTAAAGGGAAGGATGGGCGGCCATTTTACCTTCAAAGGAAAGAATTGTTGTTGTTTCATATACTTTAAAAAGAAAGATTCAGTGTGTTTACATGCTTTAAAGACAAGAAATTACAAGTAGGATTTTTTTATTATTTATTATTATTATTTTTACAAATCTGTTCATCTCGTTATTTACTTTGCCTTTTATATATCTATTTCCTTAACTATTTACTTATTTATTTATCTACTTATTTATTTTATTTGTTTATCTATTTATTTATTTATTTTCTTTATCTAACTTTTTACGTATTTAGTTATCTATATATATTCATTTACTATTTTTTTAGCAACGCTCGCCAACAGAAGCAATTAGTTTCTTTGACACGTGTTACTTATTTTCAACTGCAGACGATTCTCCTGACTACAAATTACGCAAGAGGCACAAAAATATTTAAACTGCTCGAGCACTTGATTTGCTGTCAGAGCTGTCCTTCAAAATTATAATCTACACTTGTGCTAGACATTTGATTAAGCTTGAGGAGAAGACATGGCAAGACACAAACCTAAAAGAGAAGGAAAAAAGAGTCTGCTATACTGCTATACTATATACACTGCTTTGATCCACACACCACGAAAACACCCACCTCAAAACTCATCTCTGATCATGATATTTGTAACCTGCACGATCCTTTCAACCTTTTTCGATGTGGTTCGTGTGTACTTGTGTAATAAAAAAAAAAAAGGTAAAAGCAAGAGTTCCACCTGCGACAAAGAGGGGAGAAGATAAAAGCAAGCGATCCAGCAACCAGGAAGAGGTGATAAGATAAAGCAAGACATCACACAACAGGAACAGGTATCGAGGTAAAAACAAGAGATTCAGCTAAAAAGGACAGGTAACGAGAAAGATAAAGCAAGAAACCCAGTAAAGAGAAACAAGTGACAAGAAAGTTGAGAGCAAGAAATCCACCTAACAGGAAAAGATAACCTCAACCTCACCTTTACCTGGAAGAAAGAATAAAGCGAGAATACCAACAAGAACATCGATTCAGAAATAATTGTAAGGAAACTGTTGAATATGAAGTAATAGAGAAGGATAACAGCGAAAGATCACGTCTCCGCTGTGAGGTGATGAGGACCTTGTTTACGGCGCCACAAATATGATTACGCTCGTGTTGTGTGCCCGGGTCGCCCCTCCTGGCTCGGTGAAAGGCTTCGAGTATCAATTTTGCCTCCCTCTCATCGCGGTCCCAACACGCGGCTCTTCTTCTACTGTCGTCTTGCAGTGAGAGACTTTTAGTGCTGTTTGTGAAGGGGGGAGGAATCGGGGGAGCCAGGGAAAGGTTACTGTTTACAATGACACATCAGAATAGAATTTGGCTTGTACTTTCATCTTTCAGTGCCAAGTATGTTCTTGTTGTTGATGATGGTGGTGGTGATGGTGGTGGTGGTGGTGGTGGTGTTGCTGGTACAAATACATTTTTCTTTCTCTGTATACTGAGTGGTCTTTCTTCCCTTTTCAGCTGAAGAGAACGGTGGGTCTTTACGTCAGGGAGAAGAAAGTCCGTCCTTCACTGTGTTGTCCCCCACGATGACTGCCATTCCCTTCTTTGACATCATAAGATTTCTCAAGATGTGACAGACTTGGACACACACACACACACACACACACACACACACACACTGTGGTGTCTATTAAATGGTCCAGCCTTCCATACATTGCAGAGCGTTAAATCGGTTAGTTAAAGCGGAGGTGGATATGTGACATGTGTGAAACGAAATAGCTCGTTTGCTAAGAAACTGCCCTTTTAAAAGGATGCAGTATCTGACTCAAGCAATCACCATATTCCTGTGAAGCACACAAAAGCAGTTTAGCAAGATGTACTACTTCTCGTGAATTTACTTTTCGATCACTACATACTTGCTATTTAAAGACCTGAACAACCATACGACCTAAACAAGATAACTGGTCTTCACACGCACTTGAGCTCGCCGTTTCTACTGGGCAGGGAGAGGCGGGAGCATAGTCACTTGGTACTGGAGCGGAAGGTAATCAGGTCGCATTGGCCTCAGGTCAGATGATCCTCAAGGCAGATTGGCCTGAGTGTAAATAAGCCGCAGGACGTTTGGTTCTCGAAACACTTGGTACTCAAACCACTTGGTCTCTAAAATGTCTCAGAGTGATTGTAATTAGGGAAAAGTGTACCAAGTGGGAGTCAAACGGTTAAACATCAATTATACAGCTTTGTGACTCGTCTCTGATCGCCGCCACACACACACACACACACACACAGACACACACACACACACTCAGGGCGGTGAAGCGGGTGGAAGTGCATTGTTATTACCTCCATACACCACGGTATCCTTAGCGCCCCTCCAAGCCTTGCCCCTAGACTCGGGTGTGTAGGAGGAAGAGGAGGAGGAGGGGCAAGGAGGAGTATGGGTACCATTCGCCCCAGTACCAAGTGACTGCAAACCAAGAGAGGTGAGCCTGGCAGTAATGGTTGCCATAGCTAAACTTCTACTGTTTCTCCTCGCACTGTAAATTTAGGAACATATTTCTGGCAGGCGTCCACGGTGCCACCAAGGAAGCCAAGGGTGCTGCCTGGATGGGTTCATCACTTTGGCTGGCATGCCTGTCACCTCTCCAAGGTTGCCACGAAAAGTAAAACGTGTTTTACGGATCATCGTTACATTCCAGCGCCTCTTAATTGCCTACGAAATGTTTACTTAACCTCTACACGCCAAGAAATGAGACTTCAGTTCATAATCGTACATGAGGAGAATAATATTTTGAAATCCGCGCCATGACGTCACAGCAGAGTCATCCTGCGCGCGCAGGCCAGTGTGTGCGGCGGTATGTTTGTTTTGTGTGTCGTGTCAATGGTATGTGAATTTCTGACGTTTTATTAGTTATTTTCCCAACCATGGTGCGTGACATGGTGGCGGGAGGTGTAATGGTGTACAGCGCGATGGTGAGACATGGTGGTAATGGTGCAGAGCGAGGAAATGCTGAAATTACTGGTGGTGGCAGGGAGGTGTAGGCGTGGCGGCAGGACGGTGTAGTGATGATGACTTCCTTGGCAAGTACGAACCACTCCTGCCCGGCTATCAGCGACGCCGTCTGAGTGGTGAGTGTACACTGTGTGTGTGTGTGTGTGTGTGTGTGTGTGTGTGTCTAAATGTGTTTTATACAGGATGACCCAAAATCTGGACACATCAATATTATTTTACATTTTTTTTTTTTGTTCATATCTTGACTATGAGTGTCAAAAGAAGAACCAATTGACTTGATAGTACTGAGTGGACACGAGGAGTGATCATAATGCAGGCAGACATTATCGAACAAGAATGAATGAAAGATAATGATTAAAAGATACATTTTCCGTGTGTCCAGACTACTGGCTCACTGAACATGTAATCGTTTTAGACACACAACACAGAAGAAAGGGAATGATTCAAACAAATACTGCTATGTTATATCCATTGCAAGGAAGAGGAGCGAGGATAATATGCCAAATGTTTTCCGAGTGGCAGGGTGGAGGAGGCCTTGTGTAGTTTTAAGTGTTCCTAGACCACTCCACTCACAAGCCCCAGACCACCTGTTGTGGAGGTGACGGGAGTGGCAGCTGATGTGGGCTTGGATTTCTGGCTCACTAAATTATTCCCTTCACAAGTGTTTGTACTGGCATTCAGGCAGCTTGTTCTATGCGCCTCAAAGTGTTCATAACACTGCAAACATAACATAACAGAGAGAGAGAGAGAGAGAGAGAGAGAGAGAGAGAGAGAGAGAGAGAGAGAGAGCGACCCATCACTGACGCGCGCTTGTCATAGCAAAGGCCAGTGTTTCTCAGAGTGCGTGCCGCGGCGTCCTGGGGTGTCACAGACAGTGCCCAGGGGTGCCATACCATTATCATGAATTTTGTCATTGCTAGATCGTCGCAACGTACATTTATCAAACCGTCTGCAGAAGTCGGCATAAAATTCTCATTGTAAATAGGAACTTATTTTAATAAATTTGGTCAGCTGATGCCGTTTTAATTTTGCCAGTGTTACGATTTTGCCGCTAGATCTGGCTTAGACCAATGTTTGATGTTCTTTTCAGGGTAGAGTAGTCTCATGTGGTACAATGAAAAAAAAAAAATGCGGGCATAATAAGCAAAGCAAGGAAAAAATCAAACTTAGCATAGCCTAATCTAATATAACGAGGAAAATATGTAAAAAAAAAAAAAAGAAAGCAAATAAACTCACATTAGAGATACAAAAAAGAGAGAGAAAAATGTACAAAGAACAAGCCGCAGGAACCAGCGTGCGTGAGATTCATTATATTGAATTCCGGTTGTCGTATTTAATGTGTATTGTTTCCCAAGTTGATTTCATACACGGCTTCACACACACACACACACACACACACACACACACACACACACACACACTTAAAAGGTCGCAGGATGTGTAATCCGCTTGTCTGGCACTGAATGGAAGTGAATAAAGAAGTTCACTGGAGCGGACATTTATCACTGTTTCCTTGGTGATATTCTGAGTAATCTTAGTAAGGCCTACGGCTGCCCATTCTCTCTCTCTCTCTCTCTCTCTCTCTCTCTCTCTCTCTCTCTCTCTGGTAGCATTAATTATGGGCTTCAGTGTGCTGTACGGTTGATGAAAGCAGTTATACGTACTGTTCTAGGGAGAGATTCAAGGAGCGTTTATCTGTACTCAGAGAGGATTGTGTACTAGAGATGTATCGGATGTCGAATTTCAGACATCCGCGGGTGCGGATGTATATGCGGATGCCATTTTGTGGATGCAGATGTGGATGCGGATATCAGTCTCTGCTAAATGCGGATGCAAATGCGGATGTGGATGTTTTTACGTCAAACGCTCAGACCAAGAGGACAAAAAAAAAAGCCTGCTTCAGTGTCAGACCATGCAAACAGCAGGAGAAGTAACAAATAAAACAAGGTGTGAGAACCCAAATACGACGTACGTACGTACGTACGTACTGCCAAATGAGTTGGAATGGTGTCTCAGTAGTTGATGCTTCTCTCTTTGAAAGTATTTAATTCATAGGAAGACGGAAATACAGACGCAGGAAGGGAGTTCCAGAGTTTACCAGTGGAAGTAAAGTGGAAGTACTTTTTGTTATAATAAAGTTTTATGAGGAGTTTCAGCCACACATTTTGTGCGTTACCAGGATGCGGGACGTGGACTCAACTCGTCGTGCATCGCACCGACCACTTTCCCCAACCTCCACCCTTTTGAAAGTGGTTAACTATAAATCTATAACCAACTGGTTGAACTGATAATATAAACACATATATATTACTTAATTTTTAAAGTTCAAGATGGGCAAGTTTCTTTTAAAAAACAGTAGCTTATCTACCTTTTCTGGCAAAAGCCGATTGCGTTTAGCGTCATATATCAAGGCAGCACTACTAAACAGCTGCTCACTAGGGACGCTGCTTGGTGGACAGGAGAGATACTGGCAAGCTACCTTTGCCAAATCAGGGTAGACTGTCTTCATTGTCTTCCACCATTGCAAACTATCTTGACTTGTTCTACTTATTCTTTTCTCCCTGTGATGTTTCTCAATATCTTTTATGAGTAAAGATACAACAGATGAGTTTTCTGCTTCATCATCACTGCTGGAGGCAAGAATAGAGGTCACTGCTCCATCTAATGTTCCACAGGTGGAAGGTGTTTCACTCATATCATCTCTTCTTCGTTTCCTTCTTGGTTCTTCATCTTCCTCTTCTAGAATAGTCGTCTGACGAAGCTCCTCACATACTCTGGCAAGTGATGATTCTACTTGATCAGTGACGTGAGACGAAGAAAAGAATTTACTCTTGTATCCTGGGTCAATATATGTTGCAATTCTGTAAAAATCTTCATTTTCAATCCAAGAAAATCTTATGTGCACAGATTTCAAGTGGTTTTTCAAAGATGTAGTTCCACGTCCCTCTCGTGAATAATCTTTCTTGCACAACAGACACTGTGCTAGGTCACTTGACTTACTCATGAAATATTTCCACACTTCACTGCTGTGTGACGCCATTCTTCAGCTGCTCCAGCAGTCAGCACACAGAGCAATAAGGCTTTGTAAACTTGATTATAATATCCTTTTAAACACAAACACTGGCACAGTGTTTATCAGCGCGGAGCAAGCAAGGAAGGAGCACTACTTCTTACTTCGAAGGCAAACTCTTACCAAACTGATGACCTGCCACAGTACTATGTAGGACTTAGGTTCAGAAATGTTCACAATGCCAGTTTACTACTTATGGATCAGTATTATAAATTTTCGAGATGCTTAGCAAATGTGAAAAGAAAATTACTTTATTCTAATACTTCATTGCATTAAATTCTAGTAAGAAATACATCGAAAAGCCCTCTATAATAGTATTGATAATAATAATAATAAAACAATAGCTAATATTACACTTCCTCTGTGAAAATCTTTTCATCGGCAACTCACTATACCAGGGGAAACTGGCCACGACAGGAACACTCATGCGATAAGAAGAGCTCAGCGCTGTTGGTTCATATTTTTCAATATTATTATTTGTATAATTATGGAAACATTCGCAATAAATGTGTTTAAGGAGGAAGCACTGAATTCTATCATGTGAAATGGGAATAAAGTGTAACAATGTACGACATTACTCAGCCACACCACACACGCATTACAATCTCTCTCTCTCTCTCTCTCTCTCTCTCTCTCTCTCTCTCTCTCTCTCTCTCTCTCTCTCTCTCTCTCACCACCACCAGCATTAAGGCATCGGGAGTTGGGGTGAAGGTAACAAGCAAGGGTGATGAGCCTCCTCTCCATCTCCCTCTTCATCCCTCACACACACACACACACACACACACACACACACACACACACACACACACTGAGTCACTCATCAGTCGTTACGAAGTTTGTAACATTCCACCATTCACAGTTTGCTATTTATTTACTATGTATTTGTACTTCATAGTCACTATGTAAAATTCGCTGCCTCCCCCTGTCCTTCCCCTAAATTCTAGACACATGACGCTGTGTAAGTTTGAGGGGAAATGAATACGTGGTATTATTTGCTTTAGTTTTACTAGATAATTAATTTATTAGACACACATCAATAAATTTACTCCACATTTGTAAGCTTTGTCTGAACTGTAAGTCTGTCACCACCAGGCAGTACTCTGCGAGTCTGTCACTGCGTGTCTGTCACTGCGTGTCTGTCACTGCGAGTCTGTCACTGCGAGTCTGTCACTGCGTGTCTGAACTGTAAGTCTGTCACTGCGTGTCTGTCACTGCGAGTCTGTCACTGCGTGTCTGTCACTGCGAGTCTGTCACTGCGTGTCTGTCACTGCGTGTCTGTCACTGCGAGTCTGTCACTGCGAGTCTGTCACTGCGTGTCTGAACTGTAAGTCTGTCACTGCGTGTCTGTCACTGCGAGTCTGTCACTGCGTGTCTGTCACTGCGTGTCTGTCACTGCGAGTCTGTCACTGCGAGTCTGTCACTGCGTGTCTGAACTGTAAGTCTGTCACTGCGTGTCTGTCACTGCGAGTCTG
>NW_026973671.1:1032500-1040000 GCF_035594125.1 Scylla paramamosain
TTAACATTAGGAGCTCTGTAAGGATTTATTTGCATGGACACATTGAAACATGAGAGTGTATAGAAGGCTGATTGTGCCTTTTCTTAGCTTGAAAACTATTTAATTAGCTGTAGCATAACAGTAAGTGTCTGAAAAGTGTATTTTATTATAAAAAAAAATATCTAGCGGTGAAAGAGTTATTAATTTGGCCGGTAATGGAAATAATGCGCTTGTTGCTTTTGGATAACGATAGAGAATGTTGGTGGTAAGACTGCAGGTATTATTGTGACTATTGAAGTACTTGATCGCTTCTTGTTATCAGTGTCTTTTGAAATTATACTTTAAACTTGCACTAGATCACTTCATCCCGGTCCATGCTGACGTGTGCCTCAGTCACTGCACCGGTGATGGAAGTGTGGCGCTTGTTACGTCATCTGAATAACCCTACACAATGTTACTGACAAAACTGTAGGTATTGGCATTACCACTGAAGTACTTGAACGTTCTGCTGTCAGTGTCTTTTGAAATCGTATTAGATCACTTTGTTCATCTTCAGGATGCAAATGACCTCGCTTACATTTTTTATTTGTATTTCATTTATTATATTTACGTATATGTGAAGGAAATTAGCCTAGGCCATCCACATGCAAAAAAAGTAAAAATAAAATAAAATAATAATAATAATAATTAATTAATAAATAAATTACATAGAAAACAAAAAAAAAATAAATAAATCAGAAAGTTATAGAATAAAATAGAAGGAGGATTGAGAAAAGCCACTTCTCCTCACTCTTCATCCACAAAAGTAAATAAATAAAATAGATAAATAAAAAAAAAAAAACATGCATATATAAAGGCCACATTGGTCCCTGAGGTGCCTTGATAAGTGGGTCGCGGCAGTGGATACACTCTTAAATCTGACGTCCAGTGTGATTCGCCAGGCGTGGGTAATGTAGCCAGCACGTGTGCCCCGTGACAGGCCGTCCGTCTTGCTGGGGGGGGAAGGTGGCGGCTGAAGAAATCAGGTTGGTATTGAGAGGAGAAGGAAAAGGGGAAGAAAAAAAAGCAATTGCAGTAGGAGAATTCCTACTAATTAGGTAGTTAACTAATTATACATGCATTTGTTTAATCATTTTTGTATTGGGAGAAGTGTGCACTGCTGATTCATTAATTCATTCATTGCATTCATATTACTTTACTGGGAATTTCCGGAATTCTCATCCTGTTTCTGTATTTGCTCCTGTTTATTTTTTTTCAATCGTTTCAGTAACAAGTACCAAGACACTCCAGGAAAAAGAAAAGGACTTCTCTCAGTCTTCCTACTTTTATTTATTTATTTATTTATATATCAAAAGCTTTTCGTCTCATCAACTCCTCTCCTCTAACTGACTGTCTTCAGCCTCTCTCTCACCGCCACAGTGTTGCATATCTAGCTGTTTTCTACCGCTATTTTCATGCTAACTGCTCCTCTGATCTTGCTAACTGCATGCCTCCCCTCCTTCCGCGGCCTCGCTGCACAAGACTTTCTTCTTTCTCTCACCCCTATTCTGTCCACCTCTCTAACGCAAGAGTTAACCAGTATTCTCAATCATTCATCCCTTTGTCTGGTAAACTCTGGAACTCCCTGCCTGCTTCTGTATTTCCACCTTCCTATGACTTGAATTCCTTCAAGAGGGAGGTTTCAAGACACTTATTCATCAATTTTTGACCACTGCTTTGACCCTTTTATGGGACTGGCATTTCAGTGGGCATATTTTTTTATTGGATTTTTGTTGCCCTTGGCCAGTGTCCTTCATACATAAAAAAAAATAAATAAATAAATAAATAAAATAAATAAATAAAATAAAATATTTTTTTCAGAACAAGCTTTGAATGTTTTTTTTTTTTTTTTTAATCCGCTTCTGTCCCGCTTGCCCAGTTTCCCTGATACACACACAAAATACAACAACAGAAAACCTTTCCCGCTGACCTGTGAACACAGTCCTGTCTGTTCTTTCCTGCTCTCTGTCGCAGGTATGGCGGCGCCCTTGTGCTGCAGCTGTTAGTGTTCCGCAGCGGTAGGGTGAGGGCAAGTCACTATAACTTTCAGGTTTTCTTTGTTTTCTTCTTTTTTTCGTGTTTTATTATTTATTTTGTTGACATTTTTAATTACTCCTATTTTGGCTGGGATCTTTAAAGCCCTCGGCCTGTCATGGGTATTATTTCCATTGGCAACGGACATGATTGATGGCTATGACGTTTTTTTTTTTTTATGTAGGAAGGACACTGGCCAAGGGCAACAAAAATCTAACAAAAAAAAATGCCCACTGAAATGCCAGTCCCATAAAAGGGTCAAAGCAGTGGTCAAAAATTGGTGGATAAGTGTCTTGAAACCTCCCTCTTGAAGGAATTCAAGTCATAGGAAGGTGGAAATACAGAAGCAGGCAGGGAGTTCCAGAGTTTACCAGAGAAAGGGATGAATGATTGAGAATACTGGTTAACTCTTGCGTTAGAGAGGTGGACATAATAGGGGTGAGAGAAAGAAGGTCTTGTGCAGCGAGGCCGCGGAAGGAGGGGAGGCATGCAGTTAGCAAGATCAGAAGAGCAGTTGGCATGAAAATAGCGGTAGAAGACAGCTAGATATGCAACATTGCGGCGGTGAGAGAGAGGCTGAAGACAGTCAGTTAGAGGAGAGGAGTTGATGAGACGAAAAGCTTTTGATTCCACCCTGTCTAGAAGAGCAGTATGAGTGGAACCCCCCCCAGACATGTGAAGCATACTCCATACATGGACGGATAAGGCCCTTGTACAGAGTTAGCAGCTGGGGGGTGAGAAAAACTGGCGGAGACGTCTCAGAACACCTAACTTTATAGAAGCTGTTTTAGCTAGAGATGAGATGTGAAGTTTCCAGTTCAGATTATAAGTAAAGGACAGACCGAGGATGTTCAGTGTAGAAGAGGGGGACAGTTGAGTGTCATTGAAGAAGAGGGGATAGTTGTCTGGAAGGTTGTGTCGAGTTGATAGATGGAGGAATTGAGTTTTTGAGGCATTGAACAATACCAAGTTTGCTCTGTCCCAATCAGAAATTTTAGAAAGATCAGAAGTCAGGCGTTCTGTGGCTTCCCTGCATGATATGTTTACCTCCTGAAGGGTTGGACGTCTATTAAAAAACGTGGAAAAGTGCAGGGTGGTATCATCAGCATAGGAGTGGATAGAACAAGAAGCTTGGTTTAGAAGATCATTAATGAATAATAAGAAGAGAGTGGGTGACAGGACAGAACCCTAAGGAACACCACTGTTAATAGATTTAGGAGAAGAACAGTGACCGTCTACCACAGCAGCAATAGAACGGTCAGAAAGGAAACTTGAGATGAAGTTACAGAGAGAAGGATAGAAACCGTAGGAGGGTAGTTTGGAAATCAAAGCTTTGTGCCAGACTCTATCAAAGTCTGATTTACTTTTACTTGTTTACGTGTTTACTTTTTTTCTCTTCTGTGTAGAATCTTTTTTAAACTATCGGTAGAATCGCAAAAACATCCTTGAAAACCCGAATAACTTTCACTACAGGCAGCCCTTGTATTCTGAAACGCCTTATTCTCTGATTGGGCGTATTTGTCAATGGACACAAATAATTGAAGGGATTCTCACAGGGATTTTTCTTGAGTGAGGTGTAGCGTCCTTGTTAAACTACCACAAGAATCATCAAAATCTTAATAATATCCAGATTTCTGATTCAGACAGCCGATAGAGATGAATGGAGAAGATTGCGGAAGCCCTCTGTTCTGCACTAGAATAGAGAAAGGGGGGACAGTAATAGAGAGATGGTGGAGAGAGGGAGAGAGAGAGAGAGAGAGAGAGAGAGAGAGAGAGAGAGAGAGAGAGAGAGAGAGAGAGAGAGAGAGAGAGAGAGAGAGAGAGAGAGAGAGAGAGAGAGAGAGAGAGCACATCACCAGAACCACAAGTCTAGCAAGGATGAAGGCACGAAGAAGCAAAGGAAACACTATTGGGAAGGACTTTAGCACCGCGTGTGTATGACTAAATAAATCCTGGTGTGTTGGATACAAAGGAAATATTGAACTCAGACTCCATGGCTTTCATTCCATTGTCTGCTGGTCTGTCTATATAGCAGTGTGTGTACGTGTATTATGCAAATGTGTCAACGTGTACGTATGTGTATCTCTCTCTCTCTCTCTCTCTCTCTCTCTCTCTCTCTCTCTCTCTCTCTCTCTCTCTCTCTCTCTCTCTCTCTCTCTCTTTCTCTCTCTCCCTCGCTCTGTTTTCTTTGAGAACAGTACGAAGGAGAACAATATGAATTTTGTAATCAATAACTATTTTCTTTCATGAGAGTTTTCAAAATACTTCTTTTTCATAGTCATCCCTTGTAGACGTTAAGAGGATGTGTGTGTGCTCGTGTTGCACAATATAGCGCGGTGTATTCAGTGGCAACAGTTTTACATTCATAGAAATGAAGGAACAGAAAGGAAGAAAACATTTTAGGGTCTCGAAACAAACACAATTTTCGCGATGATTTGCTGAAAACTCGTGGTGTACTCGTACTTGTAGAGAGCGCACTGGAGTTCCCGACGAGAAGAACCGCGGTGGAAGTTCTGACGAAGGGTGGAGGGCGTCGGAAATTTCCAAGCAGTCCAGGATGTGTTAGACTGGCCGCAGTGGGTTTGGATTCAAGGCGAAGCGGAAACCAGTGCTTCTTGTGTTGGGGAGAGAGGAAGCCGCAGCGGGGAGTGTGTGGGCGAGGGGTTCCCCTACTGGTGTCCGTTACAGCTGCACTGCATCGTGGCTTTCCCCTCGCTGTCAGGGAGAAAATCCAAGTCTGGGAGTTGAGAAAGTGAAGGCGAGTGGAGAGAAAGAGGCGATGCAGTATTTTGCAAGGAGGAGCACACAGCCACGCCTCTCCAGCCCTCGCCTTGCTTTGCTGTGTTTTACCACGCCTTCCCTCACTCCCTCACTTCCTTGATTCATTACGAAACTCTTCCACACCATTCTTCCATCATTCACGAATCTTTATCGTACCACAGCATCCTCTCGTCTCCAGCCATCTCATGCTACCATTGACATTCGTGAAAGAAAACCAATAATTATGAAAGGATTGCGTAGAAATGTGCAGCCAATGTGCAATACATGCATCATAAGCAAACGCCTTTCATTATTGGCTAAGCAGAAGACCCCTTGGTACATGCTGTAGAGAAGATTAAAGATATATTCCTGAAACGTTGCTTCCAGCCGGGGTTGGTGGCGCGGCCCTGTAATCCGGCGACGCGGAGGCTTGGCCCAGTGGACGGCTTGAGGCGAGGGTGGCTGCTGCGCGACTCCCCATGTTGAGTGGGCGTCCGCACTAAGCTCGGCATCAATATGGCCGCCCCTGGGGAGCCGGGGGCGTCCAGGTTGCCTAAGGAGGTGTGAACCAGGCCAGGGGGGAAACCCAGCAGCCAAAAGCACCCGTGTGGAGCAGCAGTGGGATCGCGGCCGTGAGTGGGCGGCGCGCAGTAGCCTTGCCAACACAGGCGAACCTGGTACTTTTATTTTATTCTTCTCATTTTTGTCTACCATTGTGTAAGAAGACATTCTTGTAAGACATAACAACAGATACTTGTATGTCCACGCGTTATTCACCCTTATTCACCATCTGCTGTTGATTTTATTTATTTATTTTTTTTTTTATCGTTACTTCAAAGTATCGAAAAATATGTAATTACTTTATCATTCACTTGCCCATTGAAAACTCACCATACATCTGGAATATTAATAATGGAAAGATTAGAATTAACAGTAATAAATTGTAACACTGCTTTCTCTACACGTGCGAAGAGGCATCATAAAATAAACGTAAAAGATAATTGCAAATCAAAACAAGAAATAAACGTTTGTACTTAATTTTGTGTGGTGTCCTTAACCTTTTCTCTGGTGCGTAATGGAGGCGTGGCATTTGCTGAACTCAGTCTGATGATCGTATTGAACAAAGACGAAGCTTCAATCATTGAAATTTTAAATTACTTAACCAGATGTATTTTGGTGCCAGTACTGTAAAATTGTACTTACAGCTTTGCTAGAATATTTGAACTACTTGATCACTCCTTCTGATATCAGTCTTTTGAAACTGTATGCAGAACTTCGCCTCGTGTTTCTCAGGGCGAATTTACTCTCTTGTTTTTATAATGACTCGGTGTCCACCACCACCGCCATCACCGCCGCCGCCCGCCTTAATGTCCGCCTTAAAATTCTCGTGCTAAGTGTTTTTATTTTGTTCGCCCTCAAAGACATGTAATGACTTTATCCACGAATATATAGACCGATAGTGTGTGTGTGTGTGTGTGTGTGTGTGTGTGTTTGTGTGTGTGTGTGTGTGTGTGTGTGTGTGTGTGTGTGTGTGTGTGCGCGCGCAGTCACTTAAATATAATGAGAACAAACCAGCGAGTAAAAAAAAGAAAAAAATCTAGAAAGAAAACAATGTAGATTCTGTTCCCTTAAGAATTAAATGGTAGCGAAGAGTTTCAAACGGGGCGTGAGTAACTTGTCAGGTGTTGCAGGTGTGCCCACGCTTCTCTTTTAAGGTAATTGAGACCGTGGGAGAAAAAATCGCCGCGCTCCAGAGTACTTTACTGCTGTTTCTCTCTCTCTCTCTCTCTCTCTCTCTCTCTCTCTCTCTCTCTCTCTCTCTCTCTCTCTCTCTCTCTCTCTCTCTCTCTCTTCTCTTGAGTTTCATTCTGTGTTCTGTTGTTTATCGCTCGTTGTCTCTCTTATCTGTTCTTTGTGTCCTTCCTCCTCTATTCTCTCTTTTCTCTCCTGTGCTGCTTGCATATTCTAATCAATTGTACGTTTTCTGTTGATTTTCTTTTCCTTCTGTCCTTCCTCCTTTATTCCATCCTTTTCTCTCCTGTTCTGCTTTTGTATTCCAACTGATTGTACATTTTCTGTTCATTTTCTCTTTCTCTTCTTCATTCTTTATTTCGTCTTTCTTTTCTCTCCTTTTCTCTGCTTTTATTTTCCAATTATTTATACATTCTGTACTAATTCACTTCCCTTTCTCTCCTCATAAAAGTGAAGGAGATAAATAGGAGAGAGAGAGAGAGAGACAGAGAGAGAGAGAGAGAGAGAGAGAGAGAGAGAGAGAGAGAGAGAGAGAGAGAGAGAGAGAGAGAGAGAGAGAGAGAGAGAGAGCATGGGTACGTCTGTGGACATAATCAGCCACACTCATTTCCTTTGTATTTTCTATATTTCTATAATTCATATTTTGAACGGTTCCTCATAAAATTGAATGCTTCATGAATCTTTTACTGGATGAGAGACTAGAATTAATCCGCCACTCCTACTTCTAATGTATTTTATTTTGCTGGTTTTCTCAGTGTTGAAGTATCTGTCAATGATCAAGAAATTATATATAAAATCTAACACTTCATGGGCTGTGAATTGTTCATGTTGACAAGTAGTTGGGTTTAGGAATAAAGGGGGATAAAAACCCAGGGAGGAGTTAGGATTCTTTTAATCTCTAACGTTTCGGCTGAATAGCCATCCTCAGAGAGACTG
>NW_026973671.1:1045000-1052500 GCF_035594125.1 Scylla paramamosain
TTGGTTAAGTTAGGTAAGGTAAGGTTAGGTAAGGTTAGGTTAGGTTAGGTAAGAAGACTGAGATTTGAAAACACAGACCTTGAGTGTTTGAAGGATAAGCTTTCTCGATGTGAAATTCCTAACTTGACCGATAACATAGACACAGATACTGAAAAGGTAAGTGATGCTTTATACAAGTGTGCCGACTGTAGCAGGTGTGTTGTAATACCTTGACAGAATTATGATGGGATGGAGAGGTGGGAGAGGTTAGTAAACGACCGCGATGATAAGCAAGTTTGGGCGGTGATAGATTGGAGAGATGAATATATAGAAAACGGGAATGCTGAAGTTAGACCTTCAAGTGAGGATTTTAGGGTTTATTATGATGAAACTTATAATCCAGAAGACAGTACAGCTCCTGATCAGAACCAGTGCCAGACAGAGATATTTATTCCAGTTCTTGATGAGCAGATTCAGGTGATGAAGTGATTACTCAGATGAACAATATGAGACCTAACAAGTCCTGTGGTCCTGACGGTGCCTCTCCTGCTGTTTTGAAATGTTGACCCAATCACTGGATTCTTACTCTGACAGCACTGTTCAGTGTAATCCTTTGCATCTGCCGCCTACCCATCACCTTGGCGACTTGCCCGCATGTTTAATATTTACAAGAAGGGTGAGAAAAAAGAAGCATGTGATTATAGGGGCATCAATGTAATAAACTCACTGGATAAATTGTTTGACTTAATCTTAAGCTCGCGGTTGAGCAGTTGGTTTGTTCCATTGAGAAAGCAGGCAGGCAGCCAGAAGGGCAGAGGACGCACTGTACACATATGACGCTACGTTTGATAATGGATTTGGGTAAGAGGAAAAAACAAGTCATTTGTTACGTTCGTTGATTTTAGAATGGCCTGTGACAGAGTGCCCCGTAATGTGTTGTTTATGATATTAGAGAAATGGGTGCGGGGCAGTTGTGTTGGCAATACTTGTGTGTACACTGTTACGCAGAGTGTAGTGGGCACTGGTGTGGTTGCTGCTACAATAGGAGCAAGGCAAGGTTCCCCAACATCGTGTATACTGTTTAACATATACGTGAATGATTTAATTGCCTTGATAAAGAATGATTGTGGTATGAATGAATTTTTGACGTGGCTACACATGTTAATGTTAATGGATGATACTTATTTTTCTCAACTACAAGACGGGGCATGGAACATAAATTAAGACTGTTCAATAAACACTGTCAAGATTACGGAATGCTAGTTAATAATAAGAAAACTAAATTTTTTGCACTGAATTGTTTTCCAGAAGAGCGTACAAAATGTACTGTGGGGGAGATGGTGGTGGAGTGGTGTGACAGCTGCACGTATCTTGGCAGTATTTCACTTGCAGTGTCGTCAGCAGTAGCTAGTCACGCCAGGTGTAAAACTGCCCATGCATTAAAATTTGTTTGATTCCTTCAGAAGAATGGAGATGTTCCCTTTTATGTAAAGAGGCGAGTGTCTGATGCAGCTGTGATGTCAGCTGTGCTCTGTGGGTTGAGTCATGGCTGGAGGGCAACATAAAGCCTCTTGACAAGCTATATAACTATAAGGTGTGTAAAGCAGCTGCTTGGAGTACGATTGTCAACCTGTTCTGATGTCTGCTGTGTCGAGCTTGGACTTCCTTGGACCTCCTTCAGTTAAGTACTTAGTCAAGGCCAAACAGCGTAAATGTTTTCACAGTTTATGGCGAGATAGACAGCACATGAGGGATGACCCGTGGACACATATTGTTAAGGTTGTTCTCGACTCCAGCACTCGTACGGGTAGATATATTGACAGCCTGTTGGCAGATAATGTACACGATGTTGTACAAGGTAAAACTGCTGTAAAACTCTCTATACATAATTCTGTGTCATCGCATACAACAGTATTCAAGACTCTTAACCCTGATCTTACTGTAGATAAACTGTACTGTGAGAGGAACTACTTTAATGAGGTGCATAGGATATCATATTGTCAATTTCCATTTAGTGGACACCGGTTAGCAAATAGAAACGGGTCGTTGGAATAGAAGAGGGCGTGGACGATTGCCTGTGGAGGAACCTTTGTGCCTGTGTGGAGCTATACAAACAGAATTGCATGTGTTAGAGGCGTGTCCGCTCACTGACGCCGTCCGTGCCCACTATGGCTTTGTGTCTTGGGATCAGTTAATGCACCACCGGGAACACTTCAGTGTCAGTGAGATAGTATATACAATCTTATCGAAGTTTAACTAAGTCCTCCATTAATCTGCTTACTGTCTTCCATTGTTTTACACATATTGTAGTGTAACTTTGATGGTACAAGTTGCATTTTAATGTATTTTAAATTTGTTCTGTGTCATATCAAACAATAATTATGAAGATATTTTGGTTGTATTCTAGTGAAGGAGAGGGAGACAAGGAAGGAAGTATGGAGGAGGAGGAGGAGGAGGAAGAGGAGGAAAGAAGAGGAGGAAAAGCTGTTAATCGTCGTTGGGTTTTTATACTATCTCTCTCTCTCTCTCTCTCTCTCTCTCTCTCTCTCTCTCTCTCTCTCTCTCTCTCTCTCTCTCTCTCTCTCTCTCTCTCTCTCTCTCTCATCCTCTTCCCTGCCGTTGCACTTTCCTCTTCCTAGTTTTTATCTCTCTCTCTCTCTCTCTCTCTCTCTCTCTCTCTCTCTCTCTCTCTCTCTCTCTCTCTCTCTCTCTCTCTCTCTCTCTCTCTCTCTCATCCTCTTCCCTGTCGTTGGACTTTCCTCTTCCTAGTTTTTATCTCCCTCTCCACACATAGAGAGAGAGAGAGAGAGAGAGAGAGAGAGAGAGAGAGAGAGAGAGAGAGAGAGAGAGAGAGAGAGAGAGAGAGAGAGAGAGAGAGAGAGAGAGATCACACCTCACCTCATCTTACCTCCATTCCAGCAACAGCCTTGAACCCTCCTCCTCCTCCTCTTCCTCCTCCTCCTCCTCCTCCTCACCTCATCTTACCTCCATTCCAGCAACAGCCTTGAACCCTCCTCCTCCTCCTCCTCCTTCTCCTCCTCCTCCTCCTCCTCCTCCTCCTCCTCCTCCTCCTCTTCCTCCTCCTCCTCCTCCTCCACTTCTTCTTCCTCCTCCTTTTTCTCCATGAAGCCCTTGGGAATATAAACGATGAAGAGAATATTGTTCCACTCTTCTTTCGTTTCTCGTCTTCTTTATCATTCCGTTTGTTTGTTTATATATTTTTTCATTCATTCATTTATCTATTTATTCATTCACTGTTTCTTTCCTTCCTTTCTCTTTACTTCTATCCATTTTTTCCTTTTGTTTTTATTTTTTCATTCATTTATTCATTATTTCATTTTTTTCCTTCCTTCCTTCCTTCCTTCCTTCCTTCATTCATTCTTTCTCTCATTCCCTTCTCTCTCCCTCAGTACATCTATTTCTCATTTCTCTCCATCATATGTGTCAGCTGAGCCTCTCTCTCTCTCTCTCTCTCTCTCTCTCTCTCTCTCTCTCTCTCTCTCTCTCTCTCTCTCTCTCTCTCTCTCTCTCTGAGACAAAAATCCGTATTGAGAAACGGTTTGGTCTCTCACCACGACTGTTTCCCAAGGACCCAGATATGGTTAGCCTGATTCTCAAGACTGTTTCCCTT
The DNA here is from genome assembly GCF_035594125.1 of Scylla paramamosain. NCBI lineage: Eukaryota > Metazoa > Arthropoda > Malacostraca > Decapoda > Portunidae > Scylla > Scylla paramamosain. The sequence goes on from NW_026973671.1 coordinate 1,048,611, forward strand.
TCCAGTATTGCATAAATCTTGTTAATCTTTCATTATAACATAAAAACATCTTTGAAAACTCGGGTAGTTTCTTCACGAATATTGTCAAGAAGTCAATAGGGATCACTAGCTGGGCTCTTTATACTGCTCCTCCCTTTAATAATGTAGAACTGTTGTTAGTCCCTCACTAGAGCCATAATATAGTTCTTGATAACCTGTGTAGCTGCTGCATGGCCATTTGTAAAGGCCATAGAGATCATTAGCTGGATTCTTTATATTGCTTCTCCCTTTAATAGTGTGAAAATGTTGATAATCTCTCATTTAAATCGTAATATAATTCTTAAAAACCCGTGTAGCTTCAGTGTGACTTTCAAAGGCCACAAAGATGATTAGCCTGGCTCTCGCGATTGTTTCTCCTGTTTACTATATAAAAATCTTGTTCTATCACTAAAAGCATAAGAAACTCTCTTAAAAACCCGTTTCACTTCAACTAAAACCTTTTAAAATAGTGCAAGTGCGGCTTAGAAGTGTTTTACATTATAATTCTAAATGCAACGCTAATATTACTTCAGATACTAACGCTATGTTTACACTCGCGACCGTTACGCCTGTTCAGGGGCGCATGATGGCCGCCAATGTTTATGTGGGTATTACGCTCGGTGAGGGGCACTTGAAGGCCGTCCCGCGTGTTAGCAGAGACGCGCGCCTTCCATTGTGACGCATTGACGCGGTGTAATGCCTTTGCCTTGGCTGTTTGATTAATGCTTCCTGTGATGTGTTGTTGACTTTGTTGTTCAACAGTTATTGTTATTATGTTCATTGTAATTCATTGTGGCAACATTCCAAAATGGCGACGATGCAACGCTTGCGCGTAACGTGTAATGACACTTTACGAAGACTCACGGACCACCTGCCATTCTGTGGTGCCTTTGTGTTGTGCGTGGCGGTGGGCGTCAAGTCCTTCCCGGAGGTGCGACGGGCGGCGGCGTACAGCGCCGTGCGTTTGGTGGGGCGCTCCACTAATGTGGAGGTGTGCACCATCCACTCGGGCACACGGCGGCAGTGAGCGACACAAGTGTAGCCGCACTGGTCAGTGTTTGTGGTTCACGGCACGTTCATCTTGCTTCACTACTACACATCTTTGCTGTTCCTTTTGTATGCACTTGTCACCAGTCTTTCTTCAGCACTGCTCTTATTGTTGTATGCCTTCATTCATTTGACTCACTAATTCACTCTTACACACAGGTTTCTTATTTACCATATTTGGTAATATGATATGGCTTTACCTGTACCTGAAATAGACATTATTATTATTATTATTATTATTATTATTATTATTATTATTATTATTATTATTATCATTATTTTCAATATTATTGAATCAAGAGACATTTGAAGGACATCAATTTTTCAACACCACCATCCACCTTCAGGTTAAAGTCACGGCGAGGGAACACATCACACCAGGGAACAATTATACAAAAAAAAAAAAACGTTACAAAGGGAAGCGATTACATCACAAAACTATTACGTAATCCCAGAAAACTTACAGAACAGCTAAATGGCGTTTCCATAAACATTTTCCGTGAGCAAAGTCTCTCTCTCTCTCTCTCTCTCTCTCTCTCTCTCTCTCTCTCTCTCTCTCTCTCTCTCTCTCTCTCTCTCTCTCTCTCTCATTTTTAACACTCCTAAAAAATAATCCTAATACCCTATTTGCCCTGTTTCTGGCCTCTATGCATTGTTTTCCTAGACGGAGTTCAGAGCTAGCTATAACTAAATCTTTTTCGTACTCTGAACCTACCAGAGTTTCGTTGCTTATTGTGTACCTACTGTGTGGGTTTCCTCTACCTACGCTAAGTACTTTGCATTTGTTGATATTGAACTGCATTTGCCATCTGTCCGTCCATTCGTTCATCCTATCTAAGTCTGCCTGCAAGGCGATGGCATCCGATTCTGACCTAATTAATCTACCTATCTTTGTGTCATCCGCAAATTTACTAACATCACTACTAATTCCACTATCCAAGTCATTGATATATTTTAGAAATAACAATGGCCCTAATACTGATCTCTGTGGCACCCCACTAATTACATGACCCCTCTCGGATTTCGAGCCGTTTATTACAACTCTCTGTCGCCTGTCGCTAAGCCATGACCCTATCCAGCCTAACACCCTCCCATCTATCCCGTGTGCCCTAACCTTTCTCAGGAGCCTTTGATGGGGTACCTTGTCAAATGCTTTACTAAAGTCCAGATATAAGATATCATAACTATCACCATTATCTACTGCCTCGTACACCTTACTGTAAAAACTTAACAAGTTTGTCAGGCAAGATTTCCCCTTCGTGAAGCCATGCTGTGACTGATTGATCAAGTTATGTTTGTCTAAATGCTCCCTAATGTTCCTCGCTATTATTGACTCTAATATTTTACCTACAACTGAAGTTAAGCTGACAGGTCTATAGTTAGACGCTAAAGTTTTATCTCCTTTCTTAAAGATGGGTACTACATTAGCCTGCCTCCACATTACTGGTACCTCACCCGACTCCAGTGATTTCCTAAAGACAGAAACTAACGGCTCACTAATAACCTCTTTGCATTCCTTAAGTACTCTGGGATATATTTCATCTGGTCCTGGTGTCTTGAACTTTTTTAGCCTATCTATCTCCTGTTCCACTATTTCCCTAGTTATGGAAATATGTCAACTTCTCATTCTCATCTGCTCTAAACTGCTCTGTTCACTGTTTGGCATATCCTGTATGTTTTCCTGGGTGAAGACAGTTACTCATTCAGAATCTTACTAATCCCCTCCCCAGAACTAACCAGCTCCTTAAATGGACCTACAGCGTCCTTATTCTTCGTCCTGTATACCTGATAAAATCCCTTGAAGTAAATGAGATGTAATAGTGCTGGACGAGAAACGAGGGGTCATCTACAGTCCCTTCATGAAAAAAAAATATTAACTTGAAATAATTCTCAGTAATAAGTGAGATACAAGTGTCGTGAGTGAGAGACTGCAGGTGATCTTGAGTCCCTCCATGAAAAATGTTACCTTAAACTTGAAATAATCTTGCACAATACAAGATCTTACAGTTGTTTTAGTTGTCAACGTGAAGATCAGCAATAAAGATACGTTGTTCCCTGTCACTGTAAAAGGCTGCCGCACATCCCTAAATTGTACCTTGTTGTTTGGCGTGCACTACACACACCTCTGTTATGGATGGGAGTGATGGGTGGATACAGACAGCCATGTTTTATACAGGCCTTGTACAGGGATCGCTACGTGTGAGCCTCATGGCTTCTGCCAACCTCCATTACTTGCTTTCTTTAGGGACTGCCACCTTACTAGACTTTTTTTTGTACTTATTGGCCTTGACCAGTGTCCCATCTTGCCTAAAAAAAAATGTACAGGAAAGAAAAGAGAATAAAAGCTTCCCAGTGTTAAGCAACAATTTTATTTTTTGAGATGGGTTTGAACAAAAAAAAAAAAAAAAAAAAGGAAAAACTGCAGTCAAAAGGTTAAGTTAGATAATCTGGTGAACATGTTTAGCGCTTCCTGTGCGTGGCTGCGATCATCTGTACTACAAGTCCCAGGCAGCGTCAGGAGGCACAGTGCTAGTAGTCATGAAGTTTTATTTATTCATATATAAGATTTTTTTTCTTACTTTATCTGCACTCACTTCTGTTCCTAAATAAACATATGGTTAAAATGTGCAGCCATGTTAGCTTTTGGAGCAATTTTATTTGTATTAGTATTTATCTCTTCATGTATTCATCATTCATTTAGTTATTGATTTATTTACGTATTCATTTTTCAACACAGGAAGTCCATGTTCTTGTATTAATATTTATCTATTCATATATTGTTGTTTTCATTTAATTATTAATTTACGTGTTCATCTTTAACACTG
>NW_026973671.1:1057500-1085000 GCF_035594125.1 Scylla paramamosain
AGCAGCAGCAGTAGTAGTAGCACAACCAACACCACCACTAGTTGTAGTAGTAGTAGTAGTAGTAGTAGTAGTAGTAGTGGTAGTAGTAGTAGTAGTGGTAGTAGTAGTAGTAGTAGTAGTAGTAGTAGTAGTAATAGTAGTAGTATTAGCAGTAGTAGTAGTAGTAGCAGTAGTAGTAGAAGTAGTAGTAGTTTTAGTAGTAGTTTGAAAGGCGCTAAAGAACCAAGGGAATGTTGCCCACGGGAGAGAGAGAGAGAGAGAGAGAGAGAGAGAGAGAGAGAGAGAGAGAGAAGAGAGAGAGAGAGAGAGAGAGAGAGAGAGAGAGAGAGAGAGAGAGCAGCAATAGAACAGTCAGAAAGGAAACTTGAGATGAAGTTGCAGAGAGAAGGATAGAAGCCGTAGGAGGGTAGTCTGGATATCAAAGTTTTGTGCCAGACTCTATCAAAAGCTTTTGATATGTCCAAGGCAACAGCAAAAGTTTCACCAAAATCTCCAAAAAGGGATTTATTGTTCCTATGAGTTAAAGGAGCGACATGTAGTATTACGTGACGAGCAGTGAGTAGCGAAGTCTTATAGAGAATAACGAGAGGCCCCTACACTCTCTGCAATACTCTGATACAGTACTGCCACAAACCAATGTCACTTCTGTAACAAGGGAAGGATGACGTGATGCGACATGGGGAGAGAGAGAGAGAGAGAGAGAGAGAGAGAGAGAGAGAGAGAGAGAGAGAGAGAGAGAGAGAGAGAGAGAGAGAGAGAGAGAGAGAGAGAGCTTTTTTACAAATCTTAATTCTGCATTATTAAAGCAGTCTAGACTCATTCTTTACTCTCTCTCTCTCTCTCTCTCTCTCTCTCTCTCTCTCTCTCTCTCTCTCTCTCTCTCTCTCTCTCTCTCTCAACGTCACACACACACACACACACACACACACACACACACACACATACACACACACACACACACACACACACACACACACACACACACGTCACGTAATACTAGATGTCGGTCCTTTAAGTCATATGAACAATAAATCCCTTTTTAGAGATTTTGGTGATACTTTTGCTGTTGCCTTGGACATATCAAAAGCTTTTGATAGTCTGGCACAAAACTTTGATATCCAGACTACCCTCCTACGGCTCCTATCCTTCTCTCTGCAACTTCATCTCAAGTTTTCTTTTCTGACCGTTCTATTGCTGCTGTGGTAGACGGTCACTGTTCTTCTCCTAAATCTATGAACAGTGAAATTCCCCAGGATTCTGTCCTGTCACCTACTCTTTTTCTATTATTCGTCAATGATCTTCTAAACCAAACTTCTCGTCCTATCCATTCCTACGCTGATGATACTACCCTGCAATTTTCCACGTCTTTTCATAGACGTCCAGCCCTTCAGGAAGTAAACAGTCCAGGCAGACAAGCCACAGAACGCCTGGTTTCTGATCTTTCTAAAATTTCTGGTTGGGGCAGAGCAAATTTGGTATCGTTCGATGCCTCAAAAATTCAACTCCTCCATCTATCAACTGGACACAACCTTCCAGACAACTATCCCTTCATTTTCAGTGACACTCAACTGTCCCTGTCTTCTACACTGAACATCCTCGGTCTGTCCTTTACTTATAATCTATACTGGAAATTTCACAACACATCTCTAATTAAAATAGCTTCTATGATGTTAGGTGTTCTGAGACTTCTCCGCCAGTTTTTCTAACCCCTCTCACCTAGCTGCTAACTCTTTACATGGGGCTTATTCGTCCATGTATGAAGTATCCTTCACATGTAATGGGGAGAGGGGGAGGGTTCCTCTCATACTGCTCTTTTAGACAGGGTGGAATCAAAAGCTTTTCGTCTTATGAACTCCTCTCCTCTAACTGACTGTCTTCAGTTCCTTTCTCATTGGCGCAATGTATTATCTCTAGCTGTCTTCTACCGCTATTTTCGTGGGAACTCCTTTTCTGATCTTGCTAACTGCATGCCTCCCCTCCTTCCGCGGCCTCGCTGCACAAGACTTTCTTCTTTCTCTCACCCCTATTCTGTCCACCTCTCTTATTCTCAACCATTCATCCCTTTCTCTAGTAAACTCTGGAATTCCCTGCATGCTTATGTATTTCCACCTTCCTATGACTTTTTTTTATTTTTGTTGTCCTTTGCCGGTGTCCCTCCTACATAAAAATAAAGTTTTAGTAATTGTTTTAATTTCTCAAGTTGTAACATTCGAGAAACAGAGAAGAATATTTAAATAAGAAAACCAAAGGCGATGAGAGTGATTATAGATATTCAGCGTGTCTTTCATACTCGTCGTCCTCTCATCCCGTGCGTCCTGTTCACCGCCGCTTGTCCGTCCCGCCGGCCACTCCTGCACCAGAGGCTTCGCGTCCGCCATAGCTTAGTTATAATTTTTAATGTGTTTCAAAGACATTTTATTTATTTATTTATTTATATTTTCCATCATTGGCAAGGAAAACTAACCATCCTTAGTTGTGTCACTGTCAGGTTCGGCGTCCTTTCCTCGTGACAGTGCCACTGTCGTCTCTCCGCCGGTGTGCCTGTCTGTGTCTACCTGAATTCTCCGTCATTGCACCCAAGACATGTTTTAACGAGATAGACATATAGCTTTGTGTGTGTGTGTGTGTGTGTGTGTGTGTGTGTGTGTGTGTGTGTGTGTGTGTGTGTGTGTGTGTCGGTAAATGGTGTGAATCTTTGTTTTTATTGTCCTTCATGAGCAGCACAGAGGTGGTGCCATACACACTTGTTAGGAGGACGCCTTGGGTCATAAGCGCCACACAGAAGACTATCTCAGTATAATAGACAACTACCATCCTGAACCCTTCTGAAAAAAAAGTTCACTACAATGCATAATCAGCATCCTCCACACCGTCGCGAGATCTCTGTCCACTTGACAAAGGCTGAGTGGGAGACCCGAGAGCAGAATGTGTTTGAGGAGCCAGATTCTATGATTATAATTTTTATCATTAACTTAATTCTTTCCCTTCTTCATCCACTACCACCACCACCACCACCAGCAAGCACACTACCCAGCACACTGCTACACCACATTCCGCCATCCACCATTCCCTCCCAGCAAACCTTACAAAGCACCGTCTTTCCTCAGATCGCCTTGCCTCTCCCTCACACCTCTGATCCACTGGCATTGTGGCTTGACGCTTTCTTAAACATGTCATTTACAACCATCCCCCTACGTGCGTTACATGGCGTGGTGTAAACAATCCCCTTCTCGTCTCTCTCCTCTCTTTCCCTCTCCCATCCACCCACCGCCACTACACTTCCCTCTGCACTCATTCACAACATTGCATCACTTCATCCCACCCTACACTCCTTCCTTACCTCCCACTAAGTCCCACATCACCTTTCATTACCCGCTCGTTGTCTTCTTCCTCAGCTCACGTGACCTGCCTAATGGTTCCCCCACTCACTCCTTCGCTTCCCTTGACGCAGGTTTTAAATTATTTATAACTCTTCCCTTTCTACGTGCATTACATTTCCTGTTATCATTTTTACCATTCTTACCCTTCACCTCTCTGTATTCACTCCACCTAATCATCCTTGCAGTGCCATCAATATTTCCTTACTCTCGTTCATCAGCCTACTGACTGATGATGATGATGATGACAGTATGACGCTTGTTGCTGCACCTGAGGCAACATTAAAGAAATTAGTGAACAAATAATAAAACTACAAGCCTTGAAAAGTTTTAACTAAATCACCCGCGTTACTGTATGGTGGCCTTTGAAACAACATGTACATTTGCACCAGACCTTTCATGAGGCTTGATGAGAAGCCATACCATTCAGAAAGTTACTAGCCCTGGATTCACATGTCGTGGTGATTTACTGGTTTGTAATTGACCTGAGGTATGGCAGATCTAGTCTATAGTGTTATGGAACAGTGCCCTGCCGTGACGGGTCATCAACTGCCGCCACTTTATCGCGTAGACCTGAATGATACGACCATACTTGCCTTCCTTCGAAGACCTTTTTGGTAATCTACACTTAAGGCGTGATGGGAATTCTCGGTATTTCAAAGAAATAAGTGAAAATATACGACCCTGTACTTGGTCCACTTAAGCGCATCTCTCCTTCAGATAAAAATGTATCGTTAGTAACATAATGGAAGTTGTAGTTGTGTTCAAGAAACAACTCAAAATATATGAGCCTTATCATCTCTACGTGGTTCACTCTGCTGCATTTGCTCTTCAGCTCAGCGAATTATGTTTTAAAAGCTTGATGCTTGTTCTTGGTAGATGCCACGAAGAAATTAAAAGGACAACTTATGAAGCAAAAAGTGCCTTTCAGAAGAGGAGAAATACAGTAAGTAACAGACACTTATCAACGGAAACAAGAGAAAAGTTAAAACTTGTGCATGGCTTGTGCCGTTATAGGTGTGGATAACAACCTTGGAAAGAGAAAACAATGCACAGAGACCTGAAATAAAGCAAATTAGGGGTCATTTTTACCAGTGTTAAAAGTACAAGTTCCGGACTGATATACATGTATTTGGCGCTGGTCAGACTTCACCTAGATTATGTTGTGCAGTTCTGGTCTCCATGTTACAGAAAGGACAGAGGTCTGTTAGAATCAGTATAGAGAAAAACTGCTAAAGGATGCAGGGGATGAAGAGTATTCTTACGAAAGGAGACTGAAGCTTTGAAACTTAACATTCCTTAGAGAGGTGTAGATCAAGAGGCAACGTGATAGAGGTCTTTAATTAAGTAGTGTAGGGAATATAACAACATTGACATAAATCAGGCTAGAAAAAGAAATAATGGGCTCAAGCTTGAAAAGTTAGATTAAAAAAAAAAAAAGAGAAAGAAATTGGTTCTCAAACAGATGAATGGAATAGACTCAGTAATGAGGCTGTTAGTGCTGAGTCACTGGTGAGCTTTAAAAGAAGATTAGAGGAATTCATGAATAAGGATGATAGATGGAAATAGGTGTGTTTCATACAGGGACTTCCACATGTAAGCATTAAGTCTGATGGAGTTTCTTGCAGCTCCTCTGCAATTAAGTGGAGTTATTTTTCTTATGTTCCTATGTTCTTCTTAAGTAAATAAATAGACAGAAAAAAACTTGAGGTATTTCAGAAGTGGCGCTAGCAAAGAGTTTTGTACATTTTTTGGGACAGAGAATATCAAATGAAGCAGTGCTAAGAAGAATGAACGAGAAGCGAATTGCTGCAAATAAGAAAGGAAGACGAATGCGTTATTTAGGACATGTTATGAGGAGAGGAAAGACTCAGAATCTGAGTTGAACGGGAAGAATCCCTGGTAATCAAGCAAGAGGCGTTCAAAGAGAGAAGGCTAAGGAAACACAGTAAGGACAGCGAAATCCATAAATACGGCTGGACATTTGCTAAGAAAAGACAGGAAGGTGCGGCATTCCCTGGTCGTCACCGTCTTGAGGGGCACAGCACTCTGATAGTTCGATATGTTGACATCTGTTTTCCACTCGACCCTTGATGACCTCGCCGCTTATACAACATTCCCCGCAGCCTGGCGGTGCCTCCTTCCTTGCATTTCAAGGACAAAGGCTTAGTGCAGTAAGTGAGGCAAGCGTTGTGCGTTTGCTTGAATCTCATCAGACTCGGCAATCATTTATCACGTGTCACGCCTCAGTATTATTGCACGTTTGGTGTTATTCATCCAGAGCCATGTCACGACCGCTCCACTGACAACACTGTCATCGCTCACATTCTTGCCAATTATGGGACTGACAGATCAAGCAACGACTAAGTTACTGTCACGCCACCATTGCTATTCCAGTGTAGGACAAGAGAAAAGGAATATATGGTTTCGTCACGTAATGGAATAACAGAGGTGGTATGGCAGCAACTTTGTTCATTGGTTCGTCTTAATAATCACGGCATTGCCAAGAGTAGTGAAGGTGACGGAGCTAGTGAAGTGGTCATGACATAGCTAGAGAAATCTTTTCTGGCCGGACCAATTCAAAGAAATCTAGTGGCAGGGAAGAAGTGTGAGATTTTATACATAATCACACTGGAGTATCTAAACACCATTCGTGCATCCATAGTTTACAGTAATCTTGATCTTCAGAATGCAAGGAGGAAGGAGGCACCGTGAAGAGGGACATTGAGGTTGTGGTTATGGGCGCAGCGAGGTCATGCAAGGTCATGTAGAAGGCATTTGGGAGGGTTGTAAGCATCTTTATAAACAGTGACTTGATGATTCCTCGATAAACAATAAACATTGATAAGTTAAGGAGGAACAAACAAATTATTAATATATTCACAATTTAATGATTACATTTGCATTAACGCAAGTTTTCTTCTTCTTCTTCATCTTCTTTTTCTTCTTTTCTTTCCTTTCCTTTCCTTTCCTTTCCTTCTTCTTCTTCTTCTTCTTCTTCTCCTTCTTCTTCTTCTTCTTCTTCTTCTTCTTCTTCTTCTTGTGGGCAAAACCTAAGGTAACGTTTGATCTTATAAACAAACCGATGAAAGTACTGATATATTTTGTGTTTCATCATTATCAGAGGGTGAGGGGACACGACTCTCACCTCAAACAGACTAATGAATTTGCTGTCTTGAATCCACATCATCATCATCATCAGCCTCTAAGTTAGCCTTCTTTTCCACAACTTCCTCCACTCGTGTGTGTCGCGAGCCTGTGCACTCCAGGGCGACCCGGCAATAACTGCACAGTCCTAAGAGAGAATGACAAACACTAAACACTCGTAAGCAGCCAACGCCTAAGTTCAAACAAGTGAACGATGGGTGTCTGGTTCTCACATCATTCTTGCCTCAGTCACGTGTCATCTGTCAACCGTTCTTTGTTTTCTAGAAGTCTTTATCATTTCTCTTCATACTGCGGCTTACCTTTGACTCTTTCTTCTTATATTTTCTTTTGTGACGGCGCTCGTCGACCTGTCAGTCTCCTTTGTTTCTTAAAGAGGCGGAGACTCTTGATAGGCTTTGGTCTCGTCCTGAGTTGCCGTCTTTACATGTCATCAAGTTTCTGTCCGGCCTTTGTTTTTGTTTGCAGGATGTCATGGCTCCACTTAATTGTTACCAGGTTTCTAAGAACTTACAGGACGTTACGCCTCCGGATACCTATCTGCAGGTTCCTAAGAACTGATTTTTTTTTTTTACACACTGTAGTGTAGTGTAGTTTTTACACACGTAGTGTAGTGGTTAGCACGCACAGCTCATAACCAAGAAGTCCTGGGTTCGAATCCCAATTATCCAAAATTATAATTCCTCGGTAGTATAGTGGTTAGTATCCCCGCCTGTCACGCGGGAGACCGGGGTTCGATTCCCCGCCGGGGAGGTACACATACTTTTAAATAACGAAACTCTGGTAGGTACAGGGTACGAGAAAGATTTAGGAGTTATAGTTAGCTCTGAACTCCGTCTAGGAAAACAATGCATATAGGCCAGAAACAGGGCAAATAGGGTACTAGGATTAATTTTTAGGAGTGTTAAAAGCAGAAGGCCGGAAGTAATATTAAAGTTATACTTGGCGCTGGTCAGACCTCATCTAGACTACGCTGTGCAGTTCTGGTCCCCACATTACAGGAAAGATATAGGTCTATTAGAATCAGTACAGAGGAGAATGACTAAAATTTATTCTGTACACGAAAAACACAGACGAAGTTTCTTTGACTATAATATTATGTAATAGTACTGGCATCTAGAATTATATATATATATATATATATATATATATATATATATATATATATATATATATATATATATATATATATATATATATATATATATATATATATATATATATATATATATATATATATATACAGTCAAAACAACAGTCAAAAACAGTCAAAACAACAATAAACTTACATGTGCTTAATATTATAATTTCTTGAGACCTGAAGTACTTCCTACTGTTTTTCATTTTTATTTCAAGAATTTGCGTAACACCTTTTATTGGTATTCTGTAATTAACCTCAAGGGTCTTCTGTATTAGTAATATTTGTAAGGAAAATTCCTTAGCATCTTTCCTTTAGTGCAGTTTTCAGTAGTGTTCCTTCATAGCATTAGTTAAAATGGGCGTGTTGATGCTCCTTGTCCTCAAAGAAAATTCTTTGCTGCCACACGTAATGAATAAATGATAAAGGGCATGATCATTCTCTCTCTCTCTCTCTCTCTCTCTCTCTCTCTCTCTCTCTCTCTCTCTCTCTCTCTCTCTCTCTGTGTGTGTGTGTGTGTGTGTGTGTGTGTGTGTGTGTGTGTGTGTGTGTGTGTGTGTGTGTGTGTGTGTGTGTGTGTCATTCTGCCTACACACACCTACAGTATTTCATCATCATCACAGGCAAACAGCACAACTTCACCATAAAATCGTGAGCCATGTATAACTTTCTCCACACGTGTTTATTCACTGGTCATGAAGACGTCACGAGATGTGGATGTGATGTACTGAAGGGAGGGACTTTCTTTGGTCGTGGCAATGCAGTGCATGTTATGAAATGACCACCAGCACATGTGAACTGGCCAATTCTTACAAACTTACACTAAATCTTTGCCTGACTTCTTGACTCTCATGTTAAACTGACGAGGCAGACTTACAGTAATTTACATACATGTGGTCTCTCGTCATTTAATGCAAAAAAAAAAAAAAACTAAACAAAACATAAATCATGGCACATTGCACCCTTTTCCTTCACACACTGCCACAAATACTACATGCGGGAAGACCAAGATGATATTTTTTCGTCAGGTGACTGTTTCAGATTTGTTAACAGCAACACAGCATCATTTTCTCTGTGACTGTCTGTGATGACAGCCTCGTACCTGTGTGTACCGGCACGCAAAGGTCAGTCAAAGTGAAAATATCCATGAAGTTAGTGTTAGATTTGTAATATTACACGCACACACTTGCGAGACAGAGAGAGAGAGAGAGAGAGAGAGAGAGAGAGAGAGAGAGAGAGAGAGAGAGAGAGAGAGAGAGAGAGAGAGAGTATTGTCTCAAACAGTCTTGTAAATTTTCTCGTGGAGCAAAGAATTCCTGGTGATGAGTTAGGTCATTGCATACGTGGCAAGTATGTGCCCTTAGAGAATGATAACCTTAGGAGAGAAGTATGCAGATGATGAGGAAAGAATAATACAATGACAGTCTTTAAGAACAACACTCATCCTGTTCAGGGAAAACAGTAAACTTTCTTCACATTACTCTTGTTGTGACTGCCACGATTAAGAAAATGCCCGCCACCAGTCATTGAGAAGCTGACGACATGTGACTTTGCTTTGCTGGTTCCTCGCCAAAGTACATATAGATCATTAAGAAACTGCCTCAGTCACACTTACGGCAGAGTAGGTTGTCTACAGTTGTCACACTGGCTTCTGCACTGGCGGTTGACATCAAGAGTGTCACGTGATGTACTTGGTTCTTTTCATGTCGCCGCCATCTTACCACGCAAACCAAGGGGAAGTAAGACCATAAAGAGGAAAAAAAATAAGCATAAGGGAAATATCAAGAAGCCAGTCGGCCTACACGTGACAGTCCCTGTGTGGAACATATTTACTTTTAACCCACTATCATCACTACTCACAAATTGACCTAATCTTCTTTTCCTTTGTTGCTGATGAGTAGCAGTAAAGACTAATTTTGTGTGATGCTCAGTTCCAGTGCACTTTAGATTCTTACAGATTTTAATTGTACTCAGCGGTTTATACTGTTTATCTATTTATTTCTTTAAGTATAGTGTCACAGAGTTGTCATTACACGAGACACTGCAAGATGAAGCAAATCAGGTTAGTATTGTGGCTGTATATTCGCATCGTGGAGGGCAAGGCAGGCTACAAGTAACGCCAACCAGTGCCCTCAGTGAGGAGCATACACACACACACACACGCACACAGTCACCTTATCAGGAAATTTTACACAAAATTAACGAAATGTGTCAGAAATAATATAAAACTTAGGTCACCTCACACACAGCCTCTAAGGAAAACCTGTAGAAGCGCTCCTATTACTGGCAACATGATCTTTTCCATTGCGGTGTTGTACCTCCTGTGACCTCCCGTGACCTGTGTCTTTACGATTCTCCCCTTAAAAGAAAAAAAAATCTCTTTATAGGTCAAGAAGTGTTTGCTTTTGTTGTCGTGTTGCATCGTTATCATAGTACTGCTCAATCCATCACTAAACAATATACAAGAAAATGAAACATATTGCAAGAGGATACAAAAGGCTACAAATGCTTTATATATATATTTTTTTATTTATTTATTTTTTCATTACACTCCTATATCGATTGTTGATCTCAGTAACCTTGTCTTTATAAAAAATAAAATAAATAAATAAATAAAAAAAAAGTCGCGATATCTCTGCTTCTTTGCCTCTTCGCTCGTAATGCTGTCGTCTCGTCCTCCATCAGAGAAAACAAAACACATACTCCAGAAATACAGCAAACCGTTTAGTAGGGTTCATCTGTAGTTGACTTAAAATTAGAAGTCCCGAAGTAACATTGAGGTCAGCTGGCGCTGGTCAAACCTCACCTAGATGGTCCTGTTCAGTTCTGCCTCCTGTATTTCAGGAAGGATGTGGGCCTGTTAGAATCAGTACAGAGGAAAATGTCTACAAGGAAACAAGGCAAGAAAGAAAAAAAATCGTTACGAAAGAAGATTGAAGATAAAATTACATTCCTTAGAGAGGCGCAGATTACGAGTGAATCTGGTAGATGTCTTTTAGTTGTGTAAAGAGATCAGAGGATGAAAAGATTTAGGATCTATAGTTAGCTCTGATATTCGTCAGGGAAAACAACACACAGACCAGAAATAACACAAACTGTGTTGTAGAATGATGTTTTGGAGTGTTAAAAGTAAAGTCTTGAAGAAATATTAAGGTTATATTTGACGCTCGTCATACCTTATCTAGACTGAAGTGTGCATGGCCCTCATAGTACAGGATGGATACAAGTCTATTACAGTCAGTACAGCTTAAAAACGTTCAGAAATATTTCCTAGGAAAGAAGATCAAAGTTTTGGAATCTACATTTTTTTCCTGGAGGGTTGCTCCCATAAATGTTATATAAACATAACAAGCGTGTCAAACAAAATTCTTAAGGTCAGTAATCAGGATAGGACAAAAATAATGAGGTCAAATTTGATATAGCTGAATTTAGAGAGAAAAAAAAAAAGGTGGCAAGTAATTGGTGCTCAAATAAAGTAGTGGGTTAATGGAATACTCTCAAGAATCAGTTTGTTAGTGCTGAATTATTAAGACGACTTAAAAAAAGACTGGGCATAATTAAAGTGGGCATGGTGGGTGGAAACAGATAGGTATGTCACTGTATATAGAAGGACCTGTTCCCTTCTTGCACCTTGTATTTTCTGATGTCATTATGTTCTTACAACACTAAGTAGCAGCTGGAGTTTAGACAAAAGGCCTTCTCGTTTTGCAGGATTAACTTATGATTATATTTTGTGCGCAATCCTGAAAGAAATCATTATACGTATCTAAATGCACAGAACATTCTACTCGACTTAGGATCACTTACAAACTTTGACGTGTCTGCAGAAATGCAGACATGGATGGAGTTCAGCGCCTTGCTAAGCCAATGTAGCGTTGCCGGCACAAGGCCAGTGACGATGTTTGTAACAGTTATTTACACGTTAACTAAAACTACAGGGTAAAGTAAAATATAGTAATTAATTAAAAGGAATTAAAGTTTAAGGCAAACAGATTACCGCCGTGAAAAAAAAAAAAAAGTTCTTCTTCTCAATCTTCTTAATAATAGGTATAGCAATATTTTGCTGCTGAAGTGAGCAAGGTACTGCCAGACCTGTTGTGTTGAAGAGGTGGAGGAATATCATGATGGCGGAAAGGCTAATTAATAGGATGAATAGAAGGAAAATGAATGAAATGAATGAATAAAAAGGAAAGAGGTGGAAAAAACCCAGTTGACTTGCAAGAGAGAAAAAATAAATGTAAGAAATAGATAACCGAAGACAAGGATGAGAAGGAGGAAGAGGAGCAGGGAAAAGAAAAATAGATGAAGAATGAAAGGAACAAACATCTGAACACAACAAAATAATTATATGGAAAGAAATGCTGCATATACTTGTGACAAAGATATATAGAAAAGTACACTAAGAAAAGAAAAAGTTACAATAGGAACAAAAAAACAAAAAAACAAAAAAGACCAAGGAAAAACATCGAAGACCAATCTAGAAAGAAAAAAAGTAGAAGTTGGGAAGCCTCAATAAAGTCAATCAGTCAGGCGGCAGTTGTGAACAGCAGAGGCACTGGAAGACAACTCTGCTTTTTCTTATTCTTGAATATGACCTTGTTGTTGGGAAGCCTCAGTAAAGTCAGTCAGTCAGTCATCAGTAGAGGTGCTGCAAGACGCCTTTGTTCTTCTTTACTCTTGGACAGGAGTAAGCATTCGTCTTCATAAGTGAAATAATAACACTTACATGTATTACATCGTATTCGATACCACCTTCTAGAATGGCTGTTTTATTGTATGTGGAACACACACACACACACACACACACACACACACACACACACACACACACACACACACACACACACACACACACACTCGCACGCACGCGCACGCACGCACGCACACGCACGCACGCACGCACGCACGTACACACACACACACACACACACACACACACACACACACACACACACACACACACACACACACACACACACACACACACACACACACTCTCTCTCTCTCTCTCTCTCTCTCTCTCTCTCTCTCTCTCTCTCTCTCTCTCTCTCTCTCTCTCTCTCTTGTCCTATCCACTCCTACGCTGATGATACCACCCTGCACTTTTCCACGCCTTTTCACAAAAGTCCAACCCCTCAGGAAGTAAGCATTTCACGCAAGGAAGCAACAGAACGCCTGACTTCTGATTTCTCTAAAGTTTCTGATTGGGGCAGAGCAAACTTAGTATTGTTCAATGCCTCAAAAAACTCATTTCCTCCCTCCACCTATCAACTCGACACAACCTTCCAGACAACTATCCCCTCTTCTTCAATAACACAAGTGTCTACCTCTTCTGTCCTTTACTTATAATCTGAACTGGAAACTTCACATCTCATCTCTAGCTAAAACAGCTTCTATGAAGTTTGGTTTTCTGAGTCGTCTCCGCCAGTTTTTCTCACTCCCAGAGCTGCTAATTTTGTACAGGGGCCTTATCTGTCCATGTATGGAGTATGCTTCTCATGTCTGGGAGGGCTTCACTCATACCGCTCTTCCAGACAGGATGGAATCAAAAGCTTTTCGCCTTTTCAACTCCTCTTTTCTGAGTGTCTTCAGCCTCTCTCTCATCGCCGCAATGTTGCATCTCTAGCTATCTTCTACCGCTATATTTCATGCTAACTGCTTCTCTGATCTTGCTAACTGCTTGCTTCCCCTCCTCCAGCGGCCTCGCTGCAGAACTTTCTTCTTTCACTCACACCTCTTCTGTTCGTCTCTCTAATGCAAGAGTATTCTCAATCATTCATCCCTTTGTCTGGTAAACTCTGGAACTCCCTTCCTGCTTCTGTATTTCCTCCATCCTATGACGAACTTTTTCAAGAGGCAGGTTTCAAGACACTTATCTATCCTTTGATTTTTGACTACCGCTTTTGACTCTGTTCAGGGAACTTTTATATATATATATATATATATATATATATATATATATATATATATATATATATATATATATATATATATATATATATATATATATATATATATATATATATATATATATATATATATATATATATATATATATATATATATATTCTTCCTCTTGGGCGGTGCCTTTCCTCATCAAAAAAACTCTTCATACTTTTTGTTTCACTCTAAATTACTTTTTAATTGCTTTCTTAAACTGATTTACATAATAAATATGAGGAATAAACAAACAAATAAATAACCCCGCAAAAGACAATAAAACACAAAAAATACCCCAAAAACCAAGTGGCTTGGTTTAAAAAGAAGCCGGGTTTTTTTTTCCAACCCTGGTGTGTGTGTGTGTGTGTGTGTGGGTCATTAACAGTAGATAATATCGTCACCTTGATGTGTTTCCCCTCTTTAACACAAAACTCACACCTTTCTTCACATTCTCTCTCGGTAAGACTCTTGGTGTAACAACAAGAATTGACACTTAGGAAAACGATGGCTAGGATAAGTGTGATTGTGTGAAGGGTAACACATATCACTGTGTGGGAGAGGAGGTCTATGCAGACAATTACCGGATATTTTTGTCCACCGTCAGGTTTTGCCCTTGATCTTCATCAAGAGTGTTTTGCCCTTGATCTTCCTCAAGTGTGTGAAGAAGAAAAAATGCGAACATTGCAGGGATAATCAAAAAGTATTTGACACTTTGAGTGTATTTACCTTGAGAATCAGTGAGACAACAATGAAATGATTTACAAGACAAGCATTACAGGGAAAAGTTAAGTGTGACTGGGACTTTTAGTTTGCGCAATGAATTGACAAGAGAGCACTCAGTCTTTGACACACAACGCCAAGGAGTGACTTGTTAGTTCTGCAATGCAAACCAGAGCCCACAACACAAACATCACCGTGATGTGTGCAGTGACAACTGACACATACACACACACACACACACACACACACACACACACACACACACACACACACACACACGTACACTCATTACAGGTAATCCAACAAAGTGAAGCTTGATCAATCTTCCTTTCTCATTCTATTACTCAAGCAAAGTGTATACAAAACGATGACATTTTTTTTTATTTTATTTGTGATTTTATGTTCATTTTGAACTTGACCAATCCTCCTCCGAGTCACGTGTTTGTAAACGTTCCGGTGCTTCGCGGTGTTCACTTGGTCTTGCTGCTTTGACTGTCAGCTCCTTCATTTTAGCCACTTCTTGTTTTTATTTATTTACTTTTTTTTATTTATTTATTTTTTTTATTCATTGACCGACATTTTTGTTTCTTTTTTTCAAGTTTTTCATGTTTCGTATTTTTTTTTTTTATCTTATTCTTGTTTTTTTTTCCTGTTTGTCTTTACTTGTTGACTTGTCATTATTATTTTTTTCTTTTTTATCTTTTTATTTTTTCTTATTTTGGTTTTATTGTTTTTTTTACATTTTTTTATTTATATATATATATATTTTTTCTTTTTCTTTATTTTATTCTTGTTTTTTTAATTCGATTTTTTGTCCCTTTATTTTTTTTTACATTTTGTATTTTTTTTTCTTATTTTTTTTCTTTGTTTTTACTGTTCTTGTCTTTTTTGTTTTGATTTATTGGAGTGTACCTTGCGTGTTTGCTGCCCGTGAATATGCGCATGTTCGTGTGTGACTGGAGAGAAACAGTAATCCAGTGGTAGTGACTATTTAATAGGGAACTTAACAAGATTAGGTACATTTCTGGATGAGTGGACGTAGGTTTGCATGTCTTGTACACGAACTGTCATCTGTAGACCTACTTTTTTTTCTTTTGATAGATGCTATTATGGTCTTTAAAAAGTAAGAAATAGAACGTCAGTTTTTTTTCTCATCACACACCGGCAGATATAAGGTGCGATTGGAAGGTTTTGGCTATATGAAAATGTGACAGCGGGTGGCCGACTGTTGGTGGAGGAGGTGAAACCCGGGAAGTGTGAGGTTGTTCCACGCTGGTACTCCGCCATTCAGGTGCTCATTATACAATACTGTTTGGCAAATTATTATTTTCTTTTTCTTGATTTCATTGAAGGTTTTGGTGTTTAGTGTATATCTTGGTGACTGGAGATACCTGCAAAAGTACTCTCTCTCTCTCTCTCTCTCTCTCTCTCTCTCTCTCTCTCTCTCTCTCTCTCTCTCTTGTTTGGATGTCTGTAAATTGTCTAGCTATTGCTAATTAACGAGGGGAAAAATGGGTGTTCCTTGCAGCCTTCACTATTATTATGGTACTGTGTTCCTCAATCTTTTTTTTTTTATCCAGCTACCCACTTACGCGCGCAACTACACACACACACACACACACACACACACACACACACACACACACACACACACACACACACACACACACACACACACACACACACATGCATCCGCTAGTAGTAGTAGAACAAAGGAAATTTTTAGATTTATACCCTACTGAAAAAAAAAAAAAAATTCTACATCAGAAATGTTTTCGTAGCTTACGTAATTTGGTGTCAGTTTATTTGATCGATTGACATTTTGTTATATTTAGAAGCATTAATAATTCTGATAGTCAACTTTCTGATTTACTGATAGCCAACATAACACCAGAGGTAACCATAACAATCTGCAATGCCTAATGTTTGCCAGGGACTCTTGGCTCTGACAGACTGCCGGTGATCATATTTTATAATGTTTATTTTTGTTTGACGATCACGCACATATATGCACGCACACACACACACACACACGCACACACACACACACACAGACACACACACACACACACACACACACACACACACACACACACACACACACACACACGGACGCACACACACACACACACACACACACACACACACACACACACACACACACACACACACACACACACACACACACACACACACACACTCTGGTTGCGAACCAGACTAAAACGAACCGGAAGGAAGCTTTACCAGGCAAAAGAGAGTGATTACTTCAACTACTGGACCCATAATTGACGAAAATGGAGATTGCACCAACGACGAGGAGCAAATTAGAAACGTTGTAAATACTTTGTTTGCCTCAGTATTTAGAGTAGAAGACCTCAGTGACATCCTTGCTGTGTCACCAGTCCAAATTAATAACAACGACGTCCTAAGTAGCACCAATATAACAGAAAGCGACGTGTCACAATGCATCGATAAATTTAAAGTAAGTCACCCGGGTCTGACACGCTCTCACCCCGCACCTTAAAAGAAGCGAAATCCGCATTAATTAAGCCACTGACCATATTGTTCAATAAATCCCTGCAGTCCGGTTCAATGCCTGATGAGTGGAAGCTCGCTAACGTAACTTCGATTTTCAAAAAAAGGCAGTAAATCTTTATCATATAATTACCGGCCAGTTAGCTTAATCTCAGTCGTATGCAAAATGCTTGAAACACTAATAAGAGATAAACTCGTTAATTACTTAGAAGAAAGCAACTAACTTAAAAATACTCAACACGGCTTCTGCAACAAACGCTCTTGTTTGACGCACCTCTTACACTTCTATGATATTCTGAACCAGTACGACGAGAATAAAGCGGTGGATGTAATATATCTTGATTTTCAAAAGGCCATCGACAAAGTCCCCCACAAACGTTTGCTGATTAAACTAAAATCACACGGGATCCAAGGCGACTTGTTGAGATGGGTAGAAAACCAGTTAAACAACCGCATGCAAAGAGTAGTAATAAATGGAAAAGCATGCAAGTGGACTAACGTAACCAGAGGGCTGCCACAGAGATCAATCCTAGGACCTGTTCTCTTCCTTATTTATATAAACGACATAGATGAGGGTGTTAACATTATAACATCGAAGTTTGCTGATGACTCCAAAATAGCGAATTCATACTCGTAGTCTCTAACGAGCAAGTAAGAGAAATGCAATAAAATCTAAACAAGTTGTCAGAGTGGGGGCAAACCTGGTAAATGAGTTTTAATGCAGATAAGTGCAAAGCGCTTCACATAGCGTATAGAAACGAGAAAACAAAGTACATTTTAAATGGTACCCAACTTAAAAGTATTGACAGCGAAATTGATTTAAGAGTAACAATATCGAGTAGCTTAACACCTAGCCAACAATGTTCAAAAGTCGTAAAGAAAGCGAATAAAATAATTGGCGTAGTCGGCAGATCTTTTGAATATAAAAAATCTAAGGATACAATCTCACTTTGTATAACTCTTTAGTCCGTCCCCTTTTGTAATATTGTGTTGAAGCATGGTGCCCATTATCAGAAAGACATTGATAAATTAGAAGAGTTACAAAAATTATACCGAACCTAAGAAACAAATCATACGAAGAGCATCTTAAAGAATTAAATTTATTCCCATTAACACAAAGAAGACTAAGAGGCGACTTAATACAGCTGTTTAAAAACAAAGGCAGTAAATATTTCACGTTAGAGTCTTCAAATTACACGCGAGAAAACGGCTGCAAAATTGTTGGGAAATCCTTCAACTCTCATGAATCAAAAAATTATTTTTTCCACCGAGTAGTAAATCTATGGAATGGGCTTCTTAGAGACGTGATACACTGCATCACCATAGAGACTTTTAAACGCCATCTTGACAAATATTTTGCCTGCAAACCGAGGCTAACAGCGTTTGTTCGTTACTGATTAACTTCCTGGCCTTCAGGAAATGGGGCACTTCATTTCATCCATTTTCTTTCTTTCCTATAAAATTTCCTTCGGGTTTTTCCTTCTCTGACCCCGTAAGGTATTTCTTTCCGACCTGTTTTCCTGTACGGCTTATGCCGGAGGGAGTGAAAGGTGGGAAGAGAGCCTTCTGCTTTCCTGTCCTTTTCTTCTTCCGTCACCTTAGTAGTCCTGGGTCAGATCACCTCGTGAGGACCGCAAGGTCTATTGTGGCCTGTTTTTGTTCTAACTCTCTCTCTCTCTCTCTCTCTCTCTCTCTCTCTCTCTCTCTCTCTCTCTCTCTCTCTCTCTCTCTCTCTCTCTCTCTCTGAATCCTGAGCCATAGAATATTTACAGGTGTTTATGAGTCAGTAATCATCCTCGGCTTGTTATCGTTAGGGTATAGGCGAGACAGCTCTCTCCTCCCTTTCCATCCTCTTCCATTAGAGTATATTATATCCTGAAGCTAGAGTTTGCTAGTCAGTGAGTCAGTAGTGTTGCAATTTTGAGACGTTCATCTCTCATCACATGCTTATTTCCTTTCACACTTTCGTCTTCCTTAATCAATCAAGTTTGTGAGAGACTTTCTATTCTCACTCAAGAGCTCCACCTCGAGAAGTTGGAATTTTCTCCCACAGGAAGTGTTCTCATTCGTATTCAAATACTAGGAGAATGTATTCGTATCTTTCAAACAGTATGACGAATAATATTAATTTCCTTATCTGAAATAAAAGAGTTACTATTACTTAGCACAACTTTAGTTTCCTGCATGGACGTGCATCGTTCAGACTCTCACGCTGTCGGGTAGAGGTCTGGAGTCGGCTTCAGATATCAACTTAATTAGCACGTGCAAGAGAAACTTAGGAGCTTGGAAGACAAGTAGGTAGGGCAGGTTGAGGCAGCTCGCTGTTGGATTTATTCTCAGTTGCTTTGCTGTTCTCTGGATATATAATAAAAGTGCCCGGGGAGGTTACACACACACACACACACACACACACACACACACACACACACACACACACACACACACACACACACACACACACACACACACACACACACACACACACACACATTTTTAAGGATGTGAAGTGTATATGTATTAAAGCATTACAACAGTACAATCGTGAAAACTGGTTAATGGCACAAGACTATTCAATAAGATAACAGTTTATAAAAAAAAAAATGTGCTACCAATTCTTAAAATAGCTTATCACCCACACGATGGCATTGAATTTGTAAATTCATAGAACTTCGTGGCTAAGTTAAATGTCTTAGTTTGAAACAGTGTATCGTGCTCATGACCAAGCTGCTTCATAAAGTTTGCCTTTAGAAGAAAGGAAAAAATATAGTTGTGCAGTAAGAGCACTGTGCCTGACACAGGTACTGGTGAACAATTCTAACTCAAGATGACTTCCAGTGGTCATTAATGGTGCCCTCTTTGTTTTGCCCTCCCAAATGGGAAAGAAAAGACGGCTCCACAGCAGCTTGTAAATATTGTGGAAATACATTTTTACAACACGAGCAAGAACTTCAGATTCACAGCAGCATGTCGCGGTTCTGTACACCTTCTCACACTCACCTCTACCATGTATTGAAAACATCACATACTTTCCATTGCCTTGATAAAAAAAAAAAAAAGTTTCTTTTGGAAACCTCAACACCTTATGGCGGTGCAGTGTTTGGTGCAGGTTTATTATATTACAGCTGCACTGAACTCACAAATGCCGTAGTTTGTGATGTATCTTTTATCTTTATCTGTCGCTACCACCATTCAAAGCTTTTATTCGTAAAGTATCTTTATCACTAACCACAGTTTTTTCTACTTAATGTAATAATATATTTCAACATTCAATGATTAACTGTTGAAAATAGCGAGCATAAGTAAAACGTGTTGTATAAACATGTTTTTAACATCTTCACAGTTCAACTCATCGTAATACCATTTCCTTTTTTTGTTTTGTCAAGTTTTTACCATACATCTTGATTCTACAGTCACTGCTGAGTGTGAGAGAGTCAACCAAAACTGGCTATCCCGTATATGAAGTGAATTATGGCATATGATTCACGCAGTTTGCTCGCTCACTAAGTCGAAATATGCAAAACGGTGGTTCTGGCAAAGAAATGTCAAAAGTTACCTTCAAGGATGTGTTTACGAGACTGAAATCGCAATTTTTATATGCAATGGACACCAAAAGTGTTCCTGGCCAAGTCATCGTTGTACCTTCCAGGGGCCAGGCAAAGCGGTGGGCTGTAGAGGTGCGCTAACAAAATTAGAAGCCTCTCGCTTCGCTCGGTGAATAACTTTAGTGTTCTTCCGAATTACATGAAAAAAGATAATTTCTAAACGAAAGATTAATGAATACATTTGCGAATGCTTTCATGAAGTATTTGTATTCAAACAAACAGCGTTTTATTCTCTGTCTTTGTATTCAAACGAATTTTAAGTACTCTTATTTCTAGTCAAATACTCGCCTCCCGTCCTCACTCCACCATGATACTGAGCTCTAATAACAGTAAACTGAAGACATGTCTAGAGGCGCCTGTTATCAGGGCCAGCACCCACCTCGACAATGTTAAGCAGATGACACGTGAACCTCAAATAATTATTATTACTATTATTATTATTATTATTATTATTATTTATCTATTTATTTATTTTCATTTTTTTTTTTTTTACGGTGAAGATAGATCAATTCCTTTGACAGTATTGGTCTGTTTTTGTGAAACACCGGGCTATTTTGTGGTCTTAACCTTTCCATAGGTTAATTCCTTTAACAAGCAGGTAATATATATATATATATATATATATATATATATATATATATATATATATATATATATATATATATATATATATATATATATATATATATATATATATATATATATATATATATATATATATATATATATATATATATATATTACTCCTGTTGTGGTGGTGCTGTGGAGATATGCAAGCAGCACCGGGTAGAGTATAGCTGCTACCTGTGAGTGAGGCTTTTAACAGGCTTGAGAAGTTTCACGTGGTACTGGTAGGTCTCTCTCTCTCTCTCTCTCTCTCTCTCTCTCTCTCTCTCTCTCTCTCTCTCTCTCTCTCTCTCTCTCATTTCATCCAATAGTTATGTTCAACAGATGAAAAATATATACAGTTGACACGCACTGGACGTTAAGTTGACGCCCTGGTGCAGTAAATTGATCAAAGTTGCTTATATAGTGTCATGTTTTTGTTTTTTCAAACGAAGATTTTCAAAGATTTCTTGTTTTTTTTATTAATAAGGATGTTTTAATGCTTGCATTATTTGAGTTTACATTTCATGGAAGGTGTATCTGTCACCTTCATAGAATTAACGTTGATAGATCAGCATAATCTTCCCTCAGTCTTTAATGGATACGCTTTAATAAAGTACCACCCAAATGAAAAATTTTACAATAAAGAAATGCAAGAGCTGCTTGAGTCAGAGATTATGTCAAGGTACAGCATTCGTAGCAAAACAATACGTATATGATTTTGATCTTGATGCTACAGGTGCCTTGGGATTGCTCCTTTGGAATGACAAATAATATAGCTGATAACCGAATCTTCATCTCTAACCGACTTTTTATCGGCTCTAACGAGTCCCGCTGCCAGAGTACGACTCAAACTAAGGTCACAGTGACTGAAGATGCTCGCCTACTACACGTGTGCCGTAGCTGACTGCATATCAGCTATGTGGAGAGACCGGGAGAAAAACCCCAGCATGAAAGTTAAGGGCTGTGTACGTTGGCAAAATATCAAGTACTGATTTATTTAGTGAGAAGAATGAAAATCCGATCTGCCAATCTCTTTTATGGCGATACAGTATTATTTATATTATCAATTATTATACTATTTAACCTTGAAAAATAACAACGAAAACATGTACGTTAACTCTATATATTAACCACATAAAACAATAGGTGGTTTCTCGTTCACCACAAAATTGCGACCGATACTCGGGTATGGTCCCATATTTGAGATGGTTGATTAAATTGAGTTGCTGAACACAGGTATTGATGGCTTCTCTCTCTCTCTCTCTCTCTCTCTCTCTCTCTCTCTCTCTCTCTCTCTCTCTCTCTCTCTCTCTCTCTCTCTCTCTCTCTCTCTCTCTCCCTCCATAATGTTGCATGTCTGTGCTTTATCGTCATTGCTTTGTGTTTATATGACTAGTAAACTTTCAAAGTGGAGCACATCCTAACTCTCTTTCCTTTTGCGGAGATCTCCATTCTTTGTAGATTTCAATGTTCATCACCAGCTTTTGGCTTTTATCTCCCTTCACTGACCATCCTGGTGAACTAACCTTTAATTTTGCGCTTCTCCACGACCTAGAACAACTGGTGAAACACCCATCTCGCATTCCTGACCGTCTTGGAGATACGCCCAACATTTTTTTACCTTTTCCTAACCTCTAATCTCTCTGCTTATGCTTTTACCCTATCTTCTCCGTTGGGCTTCTCCAATCACAACCTTATGTCTGCATCTTGTCCTGTCGCTTCAATCCCTCCTCAAGATTTCCCAAAGCGGAGGTGTTTCTGGTGTTTAGCCTTTTCTAATTGATGGGATCTGAGGAGGTGTTATTCTGATTTTCCTCGGAATGACTACTGCTTCCATGTCAGAGACCTGTCTCTGGTGACAGTGTCTGGCATGAAGGCATACATTCCTCACTCTTTCTCCAGACCAAAATCTTCCAAACCATGGTTTAACACAACCTGCTCTCATGCTAGAGAGGTGGCCCACAAAAGGTGATTGAACCTTCCATCACCTGAATCTCATACACTTTATATTTCTGCCCGGAATCATGCCATGTCTGTTCTCCAACTAACCAAAAACTCTTTCAGTCTCGTTCATTAATAAGAGTATCAAAATCTTTCAAGATTTAACTCCCCTCGTGATTTCTGGCACCTAACCAAAATCATCTCCAATAACTTTATTTCTTCGTTGCTTTCTTCATTTTAACCTGATGGCACCACTGCTATCTCATCTATTTCTAAAGCTGAGCTTTTCGTTCAAATCTTTGCTAAGATGTCTACCTTGGATGATTCAGGGCTTGTTCTTCTCTCTCCTCCACTCTCTGACTACATGATGCTATCCATTAAGATCCTTCGCAGTGATGTTTTCCATGCCCTCGCTGGCCTTAATCCTCGGAAGGCTTATGGACCTGATGGCGTCCCTCCTGTTGTTTTCCGAACTGTGCCTCCGTGCTTGCACTTTGCCTGGTCAAACTCTTCCAACTCTGTCTGTTAATATCCACCTTTCCTTGCTGGAAGTTTGCTTACACTCAGCCTGTTCCTTAAAAGGGTGACCGTTCTGATTCCTCAAACTACCTTCCTACCGATTTAATTTTCTGCCTCTCTAAAATTTTCAATTTATCCCCAACAGGAACATCTGTCACTTCACAACCTTATATCTGATCGTCAGTATGGGTTTCATTGAGGCTGCTCTACTGATGATCTGGCTTTGCTTACTGAGTCTAGATCACCCTTTTTTTAGGGGTTTTAGTAAAATTTGCTGTTGCCTCAGACATATCAAAAGCTATTGAAAGAGTCTGGCACAAAACTTTGATTTCTAATCTTCTCCCCTACAGCTTCTATCCTCTTTTCTATAATTTCATCTCAAGTTTCCTTTCTGACCGTTCTATTGCTGCTGTGGTAGACGGTCACTGTTCTTCTCCCAAGTCTATTAACAGAGGTGTTCCTCAGGACTCTGTCCTGTCAGACACTCCCTTCCTATTATTCGTCAATAATCTTCTAAGCCAAATTTCTTGTCCTATCCACTCCTACGCTGATGATACCACCCTGCACTTTTCAACGTCTTTTTGTAGACGTCCAACTCGTCAGGAAGTAAACAATTCATGTAGGGAAGCCACGGAACGCCTGACTTTTGATCTCTAAAATTTCTGATTGGGGATGAGGAAATTTTGTGTTGTTCGGTGCCTCAAAAACTCAATTTTTCATCTGTCAACTCAACACCTTCCAGATAATTATCCCTCTTCTTCAGCGACACTCAACTGTCCCCACAACACTCAACATCCTCGGTCTCTTATCTATGTATTATTAGTTCGGAGCATGGCAGATCCTGCACGTGTTCACGTTATATTATTATTATTATTATTATTATTATTATTATTATTATTATTATTATTATTATTATTATCATTATTATTTATTTTATTTATTTATTTTTTTACTGCAAACAACATATTTTTATTCATGATCTTTGTATCGAGTAATGTATTTTTATTCTTAATCATAAATTGCAGGGGACAAATTTAAAGTGATCAAGGCATTCTGTAGGTGTGCATGCTGGCCCCTCTTTGAGCGTAATGAATTGATATAAAAAGTGAAAACTTGTTAGTCTTTTTTTTATTTTTTTATCAAATTCTTTTTTTTATTATTATTTGTTTTAAGTGTTAAGTCTCCTGCATTCCCAAGTCAAGGTTCACTCTCGGCCTTCCTGTAATACCATGATACCTAAGCGCTAGGAATACACCGCTTTATTACGAAGCTGTTGCTCAGCTCAGCTCAGCTCAGCTCAGTTTGCGGAGTATCTCTCTCTCTCTCTCTCTCTCTCTCTCTCTCTCTCTCTCTCTCTCTCTCTCTCTCTCTCTCTCTCTCTCTCTCTCTCTCTCTCTCTCTCTCTCTTAAGCCACCTCATGGATACAGTGACCACCGCCGCATTTTTGCTATTTATTAGACATCGCAGATAAAAATAATTATCTCAATAATTGCAATATTTGTTGCCTACACACTGGGATAGGTCATGAATAATTACATTTTTCTTCTTTTTACGTAAGTAAAGGAAATGAACAGCCCATGCATTCTGTATCGCTGTATCACCTTATAATTTCCCATTAGTCAGTTGATGTTGACGTGCTTTGTTTCTCCTGCAGGAGCTGAGATGGTGGCAAGCCCTCAGAGCAGTACAGGGCCTCGCATCACTGGGATCTTGGATGCTGCTACTGCTTCTACTGCTGCTGCCGCCACCACAGACTGCCGCCCTGTCCTCAGCGGAGAGCCAAGGTGAGTCTCCGCTCACTGCAGCAGAGGAGGTGTCGTCCGTGTAAGTCTTGTGGAGGGAAGAGCATGGTTACAATAGCAGCTGTGTCCAGGACGACTCTCCTCTCCAGCCGACGATTTCCTTCTCTTCCTGTCACCGTAACAGAAGCGCCTCTGGAGAACCCGAGTCCGACAGGTGAGGCGTGGCTGACTGGTCCTGTGTGTGTACCTTCACTAACACATGGCCTTGACTAACACCACACATGATTGTACTAATGGTGGCTGCGATGGTGGTGGTGGTAGTGGTGGTGGTGGTGGTGGTGGTGGTGGTGGTGGTGATGGTGGTGGTGGTCAGCGGGGTAGGCTGTGTTGGTGATTTCTTTAGGAATCATTAATAACAATCCTTTCCTTAATGGCATAACGTAATAACAAGTCACGTACTGTGAATCATTCTTCGTTAAAAAGGACGCTAGTGTCAGGTTTCTCTCCTCTATCGAAGTGAAATATAATGGAAATGAGTCTCGTAGATTAATAATTGTGTTCAGTATTTCTAGCTCTCCAAAATTGCTCATAATTTGAAGGGCGAAATATCTATGGCCTTTAAGAAGCTGTGCTGAAGTGCGTTGGAATTCAGTTGCTATTTTGTGAAAATATGGAATATAGTTTCCTAGACGACCCATCGAGATTCAGTATCCTTGGAAAAGTGATGTCCTATGGAGTGACCGCCTCAGTGTTTTCAGAAATGCACTACCTACTACTGAAAGTCGATGGTCTGGTTACCCGTTCTGACGTGGCCATCCAGTTTTTACCAGTGGTGATGTAGTGATTCCGTGCATGATTCTGGAAATAACACAAATGATGTAATCATCCATGGAATTGAGATATTTTTTTTTTAACGAAGCGTGTAATTGCAATCAAGCATGAAACTTTCATGACAGCGTTGTCCAGTCATGGTGCCCACTACCAACACCAAGCCTCGGAGACCACCTTGAGCAGTGAATATCATTCACATAAATGTCTACGTGGTGCTTCAATAAAACACGATCCACTAAACCCTAGGCAGGTGTTAAGAGGGAAAGGAGGATAAGAACAGCTTTTAATCAAAGGCGAGGTTCCTTACAGCAGATTTATGTTGACCTGAGCGGAACCATATCTGTCCCACAAAAAATGGTCGCCACAGCTGCAGAACCTGAGGCAAGCTATTATCTTCTGCAGTATCATCCTCCGGAGTGAGGGTGCTGCAGAATGACCTGATGAGGCTTGTTGCATGTTACGCCTCGGGGCAGATCACTTCATTCTTATCGCTGTCATTCTTTGCAAGAATCGTCAGGATCCGGATCAGAAAAAAAATAAATACTTTGTTATAATTGGATTACTGAAGGGATCAGAAGGAAAAGGACAAGACTTGAATTATCAGCCATTTAGTTTACAGGTATCTACATGTGCAGAACGTCCGAGTGGCTGTTATCTTCAGATATACGAGTATTAAGCAAATTGTTATCCTTAGAGACTAGTCGCGGTTTGGTCGACACTACTATTTGCTTCAAGACAAACTCCGCAACTGAGTAAGTTGTCCCCAGGTGGTGCTGTGTGAAGGTGCGTCATCTCAGGGTGGTGAAGATGATGGTGCTGATTTAAGCGTCAAGCAGTGTACTTTGTTCCAGCCATGACACCAAGGAGCTTAGTCTGAGAAACTGCTGCCTCCTAGTGCACGTCCGCCTTGTGCATCGTGCTGCTGCTGACATGCTAGGGATAACTTGCATGTACTGGTGGTTGGTGGTGGCAGTCAGGTCGCGGATCATACACCATCGTTTGCGATTAAATTACACATTGATTTAACTCTACAGACAATTTCAAACCAGTATGATGTTAATAACTTATACCTGAAGGTCGCAACTTCAAGACGAATATCCAGTCTCTATCCCAGTGAAGAACAGAGGTTACCACATGAGATGTGATATGATATATGATTAATGAGAAAAGATGATATGATAGCTAAAAATTAGCTAAAATAGTTATATAATTTTATTCTAAAATAACACCATTAGCTGAGCATGTCAGGAGTGACACTCTCTTGAAGGCTCCTTTATTAACTCATTTTTAAGTTCTTCGTTACTTATATCTATCAAACATAACCGAACAAACGTGGTTACAATGTCTCGGGAGCGTTAGTTCATAATCATAGTACTTCGC
>NW_026973671.1:1090000-1125000 GCF_035594125.1 Scylla paramamosain
TTCATTGTCAGCAACATTCCCCTGAGCCACAAGAACACGTGCCTTGTGCCCACCTTCCCCCCCCCCCACCTCCTCACCTCCTTTCGTCCATGACACTCTCACTTCTTGATGTGTCAGTTCGCGTCTACATGTCCTTTAGAGGCTATCTGTTCTCCCTTCATTTTACTCTGGGTTTTACCTCCACTTTCCGTCTACCTTATCGTCCACAGGAGAAAAAACAAACTAAGAAGAGCAGAGCAAAATCATGTGGTTTTGAGATTTGTTCGTTGTATTTCAAGATCACATCAGTCATGGTAAAGGTCTCGTGGAAGCAGACCAGCACACCGGCATCTGGGAGAGGAATGTGGACTTTTATTTATGCATCAGGTAACATTAATGTGTCTCCGAACCAGTTTCTCTACCCAGGTAGTTTTAGAAACAAGCTTCGATATTTCTGCGTCACCGTCTATTGTATGTTACTTTTCTTATAAGGAAGGTTGTCCATATGAAGTAAAAAAAAAAAAAATCAGTCTAAATCTTGCAAATTCCTTGCAAGTGCAAAGTCAGCAGACCGCGGAAGGACACATCCGTCACTCCTCCGCGCGTTTCCTCCACTCGGTCGCTGCGAGGGATTAGGGTCGAACTCAAGATCTCGGTGATTATGCTCCCCAGCACGCCTTACCGGGCCGCTGTCAAGACCCCTCCCTGTCACTTCGCATGTCTTCATCGCAGGTATGAGGATGTGAGTTACTTGATGATCTTGAACCAAGAGTCGCATCTCCTTGCTCCCCAAAGTGCAGTGTGTTGTTTCCTGTGCATGGGTCGCCTCGAGCCCCGCCATGTCTATAAGCTTGACAGACAGACGTGTTCAGGAAGAATACTTGCTTGTTTCGAGGAAGCATAAAAACTTGTATTCCATGATGCTTAAGAGAACTTCGCTATAAAAAGAATAATAAAATAAATAAAGAGGCACACGTTAACGATGTTAATTTACAAGGGATTTATTTTCTTAACAAACACTGAAACTACCCACCAACGAGAATTTCCCTTTCCTATAATGCAGCAACAGCTAGATCTCTCAGCCCAGCATCCTCATTACTTTATATCCTCTTCAAGTAAGACCCAAGACCCAAGTTTCCCCTTCCCTCCAAATCGTGTCTCCCCCTCGAAAACTCTCTCCATCCACCCACTCTCCCTCTCTCTGCCGGACGTGATCTGAGCAGGAAACATGACCTCTGCATTAGATAAGTGTCACTTTTTTCCTCGTGTCCGCGCACCAAGAGTGTTCTGGCGACTCTCGTGCGGAATACCAAACGAAGCCACTAATGTCTTCCTCTCTCTGCCAGTCAGCGCGGCGAGGGACGAGAGGCGGAGCATCGGGGCGGCGGGAGTAGGGATCGGGGGAGTAGTAGATACTCCCCACCCTCCCCGCCTCCTCTCCCCGTCAGCCCAACACCCATCAAGGCAGCAGCTTCATATTACGAACTTAAGTCATTTATTTTCTTCTCATTATAGCGACCACTTTTTGCGACTCGTTCTTTAGGCATTAATTTTGTACTGCGTGTTGGATGATTTTTTTTTTTTTTTAACATCTGCCGGGTGAAAGGTGTTGCCAACCTTCTTTTCCCCTCTCCGCTTTTGCTCTTTGACTTCAACCATCCCTTCTCCGTCTGCAGGTGTCATGTACTATACTGGTCTCACCGTGTATGGGGACAAGCTGTGCAGTGTTGTATGTACATCTGCAACCTATATTCCTTGTCATTTTTTTTCTCACCCGACTAGATAGCATGACATCCGTACCCTCGCTCCCACACTCCTCCTCCTCTTTCTCCTCCTCCTTCTCCTTCTTCTTTTTTTCCTCTTCCTCCACCTCCTCCTCTTCCTTCTCCTCCACCTTTCTTTTTTCTCTACTTCCTTCCTGTCCTTGTCTTCCTTTCATTTCCATCCCGGCTTATTTTATTTTCCATCACTCTTGTGTCGCCTTTCCTTCTCCTTTTATCATCCTCTTATCGCTGTCCATTTTTTTCCTTCTTTTATCACATCACCTTACCTCTTCCTGTTTTTTTTTTTTTTTCCTTTATCGTGTTCACCGCAGTCTTTCATTCCTGTACTTTTCCTCCTCTTATCTTTAGGTAACCTTTATTTTTGGTTTGCTTTCTCATTTTAAATTCCCATTTCTCCCATCTTTTGTTGTATGCATCGCATGAATTGGTGGTTTTGTGTCATCCTCATCATCCTCTTTCCTGCCTTTCGTTTTCTGGAACTTGTTTCTGGTCTCCTCCCTGCCCTGCTCATTTCCCATCCTAAGCCCTTGATCTGCCCTCCTCCGCATCGCCTCTCTCCTCACTCAGTCACCCCGCTGGTGTTGATCCCTATACATCTCTCGTTCTCCTTTTCTTCCTCCTTCCTCTTACAGCTGTTTGTAATCTCCCTCTCATTTCTGTGTATATCTTCTTTCGTCTCCTTACCTTTATGTTGACAACTCCTTTACATCCTTCCTGGTGTATTTTTAACTCGTTCTCCGTCTTCTCAAATTTCTCCCCATCCTTTGTGTTCCCTGAATTCGCTCCACGTCCCTCTCCAGACACGTGACTTGATCCTTCACATGTTTATGTGCCCAATATTTGTACCCCCGCAACCTCCCCAGACATGACCTTCCCAGTACTGAAGGCCACAAGTCCCCCCGCAACTCCCCAAGACACGTGACCCTCCCTACGCTGTTCGTATGCGCCACATGTCAAAACTGCCTCCACGTCCCTCTCCTGCACACATGCCCCCACGTGGCTAAACCTGTCTGCTGCTCACCACGCCATCTGTTTACCTTAGTTTATTTTCCCAGGCACCCGTCAGATATTTGTCTTCTGCTCCCTTTTCTCGCACCTGGCCTACTTCTCCACCTCCTTAGCACTTCACTCTGTGAGATCACTAAACCATAAGCGACTGTTCATTCCTTGTCGGTTTTTTTGAAGCCTCTCTCTCTCTCTCTCTCTCTCTCTCTCTCTCTCTCTCTCTCTCTCTCTCTCTCTCTCTCTCTCTCTCTCTCTCTCTCTCTCTTACAAGACTAATTTCTCACCAAACTATCTCTAGCCTAAGTTTAATAGTTTTTTTTTCTTTGAGAGACCGTTCATCAAAGTGTTAGTTAATGCAATGGTGAGGCATTATTGTCACTTCTCACTTTCCTGCCAGCTATTCATCAACAGGGATGCCAATACGCTAGCCTGTCTTCTCTTATGGCTGACAGATCAACAAACAGACCACTTTTTCTGTCTAGCCCTGCCCTCCTCCTCCTCCTCCTCCTCCTCCTCCTCCTCCCTCTACGTACAGTTACTACAGTTTCTGACACATGTGCCCCTATTCCTCTCTCACTCCCTGTGCGTACTTCTTCACCCTATCCATCTCCCTTTACACACACACACACACACACACACACACACACCACCAGGCGCAGTGCGCGGCCGACTCGCAATCGAGAGGGACTGGGTTCGAATCCTGGGGCCCATCAGAAGTCTTTGGGCGGATTTGTTCGCTGTGTAGCCCCAGCTCACCTAGCAGTGATTAGGTACCTGATGTAAGTCGGGAGTTGTGACCCGCTGCTTAGGTAGGAGAAACAAACTCTCAAAAGAAAAATACACACGGGGTGGCCTGATCACCCCCTGGCCTATGAATAATCTACTAGGTTGACCGGCGCCATCTGCCAGCCATAGTATGAAACTGTAAAATACTTAGGATTAATTGTATAGGATTAAGATACGTTAGGCCGGCCACACACGTGCAGTTAAAACTGTCAGTTTGGACTGTTCAGTTATAACTGACAGTTTTAACTGACGTGTGTGGGACCATCAGTCTCAGTTCAACAGAACTGCGCAGTTCGACTGAAGGAAATAGAAAAGTTAAAAGTTTTAACTGTCAACTGTGGCTGTTTGACTGAGAACTGAGCGTGTGTGGGGCTTAACTGCGCAGTCCTCAGTTGACTTTCAGATTGGACGGAAACACCATGTGAGGGAAACACTTTACTTTTGGTAACGTTTCGTACAGAGTACTTCCTCAGAAGTACTCTGTACGAAACGTTACCAAAAGTAAAGTGTTTCCCTCACATGTTGCTTTCTGTCCATTCTGTCTTAACTTATTTGTTTGACTTTCAGATCTCATAGTGTTTCTTTTCTTTCAGTGATCCAAAACAGTAATTTTGTCTAGAAAGGAGAATCAAACCATTGCAGACTTTATAGAAATTTATAAAGATGAACCTTGTCTGTGGAAGATTAAATCTGAAGATTATCACGATCGAACTAAGAAAGATGCAGCATATGCCAAATTATGTGTTAAATTGCAAGAAATTGAGCCTGGTGCTACAAAGAAATCAGTGGTTGCAAAAATCAATAGTCTCCATGGTTAAACTGAACGATTCAACTGTACGTCTGTGGACTTGTCAGTTGACAGTTAAAACTGTCAGTTATAACTGAACAGTCCAAACTGACAGTTTTAACTGCACGTGTGTGGCCGGCCTTAGGATTAATGTATGCTTGAGATGTAGTATGTATGTTAGTATTTAAGTTTATATGTAACATGTGGATCTTCAACTGTAAAACTGCAAGATTAATAAACACACACACACACACACACACACACACACACACACACACACACACACACACACACACACACACACACACACACACACACGTCCTTTATCTCAGGAGTTGCACTCGCTGCCGGCAATAGGTAAATACATAACAGTGGTTTGAGACTTCCTGGAGTTGAACGGCTTGCACGCCACCACACTGGGCGGGGGAAGCTGTTTGTTAGTTTGTTTAGGTTGTTAAGTTTCTTTTGACTTTTTTTTACTTTGTCAGGTGAAGACTGATGAAGTTTTATTTATCCCCTATGATCGAAAAAGAAAAAAATCTTACCTTTCACCATTGTTATAACTCCTGTTCACTATGAACATTAATATAAGCCTTTTTTTTTATTTGACTCTTCAGACCTAAGGAAAAACTTCACCCTGCAACCTCATTATTATTTTTTTTCCTTATCAGTAAAGACTTTGATATAGACTTTGCTATTTAATTTACTCTTAAGACTGAAAAATCTCACCATGCAGCTTCATTATTTCTTTTCTTCTACCAAATGAAGACTAATGGATATTTTCGTATTTATTTCGCCAATTTAAAGCGAAGCTCATCATGTTACTTAATTATTACTTTATTCTCAGATCAGTAATTGAATCAGCGTTAGTTAAAGATAATCTAGGATTAAGTTACAATAAAATTAAGCAATTTATTCATGTGTAATCTTGAATTTCGTTTTCCCTGTTATAAGTAAGGACTTAACGCATCATAGCAGCTGTCAAAAAAGGGAGAAAGAAAATAAAGGAAAAAGATTTTCATATTAATCCTTGGCAAAATCTTGACATTCATTCTTTTCTTTACGTGATTTATTGTAAGACGAGGCTTGGAACACCAAGTCACTAGTGAAAGAAAAGTGAGAGAAAAAAAGAAATTTGTACTCATCCTAACATAATCTTTATGCCCAATGTTGCATTATTTTCCCGTCAATGGATACGAGTATATTCACTAATGAATAATTTAATTTAGCACACACACACACACACACACACACACACACACACACACACACACACACACACACACACACACACACACACACACACACACACACACATTTGAATGTGGAGGCTAGCGTTTTTCTTTGGTGTTACTCCAAAGGATCTGTTTATCTCGAAACTCGAGACAAGGTTGCCTCCAAGCGAGGGGTGGGTGTCGGCGGCCGGCGTAGCGATGTCCCCCGATACCACCTCAATCGGAACAGCTGCAGTTTTTTGACATCTTTCCTTCGTGTTACCAGTCCTCAGCATTTTTTTTTCGTTAACATATTAGAGTCCGCACATAATTATGCAACTTATCTACCTGGTGGCACATGCTTGCTTGTGTTTGCGGAAAAAAAAAAAAAACATCGTGGTCACTAAGTAGCCAAGATCCTCATACCTAACCCTCTCAAAGCAACACATGAATATTCACGCGTGGCGGTGAGGGAGCAGCTGTCCTGAGTCGTCCGGCAAGTGCTGGATTCAAAACCAGGTAGTAAGAATGTGAAAATAATGTTTGTAATTACCACCACGTGCATTGTTTACCTACCTAGCGTACATATCTGACGATGTACACACCTGAGACCAGACGTCAATTTCCATAACTGGCACAGCGGCCAGCCAAGAAGAAAGAAAAAAAAAAGGTGGGGGGAATAATTGCTTTGGGAATGCAACGAGACACAAGGACAATGTTAGGTTGTGTGGTGTGGTGAGGCTGGAAGCCGCCTGGCAGCTGTGCGTCTGTCACACACACACACACACACACGCTTCATCACATTATAATTTCAATCTGGAGAAAAAAAAAAGCGTAAGTACATATATTGGTCAATACACAGATTGTAATTATAGCAACAATTACATCCCTTACAGTTCACAACGTATATAGTGTTTCAACATCGAAACCTATAGAACAATGTTGTGTCTTCATCTTACGCATTCGGGGTCTATTGAACAATCCTGGCTACTTTGCCGTCCGTTTTCCACACCGCTCTACCAGTGACGAGAGTACAGCTCTTCTCACAACAACAGGCTTCCCTCTGCCTCTCGGCCTAACCAGAGGGATAAAGCGCCCCTCTACTCTGCCAGGTCATAGGGACAGAGGTCAACCTCGGAGTCAGCACAATTATTCATCTCCCCTATGTCTTATCTCCCCGTTAATGCTGTCTCGACACCTTCGGATGTAAACATCGGGCATCAGTACCATCCTACACCATCGCCTCACTCTACTTACCATCTTCACTACTACAATTAACTATTTCCTTCCTTTATATGTCCTTACGCCTTCTGCGATTACGCCTTCTGGCGGTAACACTCCCCCTGTTGGGCGTTCACGCCCAAATCTTACACGAACACGTGACTAATTCAATAATTTAAGAATAATGCCAATATCATCAAGCTATTGGGGTGAAGTAATTCTTACATTCTATATTACAACTATTTATGTATGTTAGGCCTACATTAGGTCTCACCAAGCACTGACTTAATTCTCGCTCAGGCCTTCCAAGAAACAGAGTTTGTTTACTGGTCGCATAAACACCTTGTGTGCAGTTCTTACTTTAACTTGACGTACAAGACCATCCTCTCCAGGCTCCACTTGCACCACTCTGCCGAGCCTCCACTGGCTGCGGGGAAGCACTTCATTGTTATAGTAACCAAGTCTCCTTTCTTGAAGTTTCTCAGGCTTGGGCAACCATCGCGAATGTTGTTGGGTAGAGCCATCTATGCCGCATACCTTAGACGGCGACTTGCATTCCTTGACAGTATGATTGCGACCCAGACATGTATAAAAGACTTGTGCCCTATTAGCTGCCGTCCTGCGTTCTGCTATATTCATGGCGCGAAACTTCCGGCAGGCGCACAGTGGGTGTGTATTTTTACAAAGGACACATGGATTCCAACCTTTATTCCTTGTGTCTTGACCTCCATGTGACTCAGTAATTGACTCAGCTATTGCAAGCCCAATGGCTCTTCTCTTCCAGGGTGTCTCATTTCCTCTATTAGTATCAGAGGCTTGTTTATCAGTACCCTTTACGTTTTTTCTTCCTCCTTCACTGCAGGATTAATAGAAATGCAGGACTGCGTCCTGCATTTCTATTAATCCTCGTTTCATAATCATCCAGTAGATTTAGAAGCCATGTAATGCTGGGCCTCGATCTTTTGTTCCGCTCTCTTATGTATTTATGGAACTCATCATCATAAAAACTCAAGGAGTTTCCCAGTGAAGCGATCTGATATCATTAACATGCTCCCATAATTGTCTTAAGTCTGATAGGCGTCCAACAATTTCCAGGTCAGTGGTGCAGTTCCATAATTGTTGTACAAGTTTCTGTATCATCTGGACGTCGTTATCTTTTATTTGGGGTCCCTTCAGAATCTCCCTCACTGCTTCATCAATGTGTTCCTCACTGTCTGCTAGTCTGCGTGTCAGCATGATCATGGATTCCTGATAGTCTTCCTCGGGACCCATGTTGACATAACCCATCAAGGAATCTTTCAGTGAGCCTGTACCTGCACTTATTAGCATGTTTAGTTTAGTTGAGGGATCCACTGCGGCTTTATTCACATACTGGTGAAATTGCTTCATGAACAGACTAAATTCTCTCTTTGATTTACCGTAAATGTGGGTAAGGGCAGTATGGGTCTTTCGATGGTAGTTATTATTTTTTGCTGGCTCTTTGTCCACACGTTTGTGAGCACCAGATGTCAGTGTCTCATGCACAGAATCGGATGTCCCTGGCGGATGTCCCTGGCGATTTTGCCCTCGTATCATTCTTGGGAGGTTCGGGTGAGTCTTCCTCCCCCTGGTGAAGGCATGTCGTGTGTTCATATGATGTTATGTATCGCGGATGAGCTAAGCGTTTTGCAAGTCACTTTCCGCTGGCGTCTCTGTCACCTACACCTGTATTCGTGGCGTCACTATCTGACCTTGATTCCTTTGTTATATATAAGTTGTTAACAGCAAGTGACATGTAACGAGTGTTCTGTTTGCGTACCACTCGTGCATCAAGACTGAGGGCGTCTTACTGTATAACACGTGTGCTGTTCAGGGTGTTTTACCAGTGTTTTAACTGTGCGACCTGTGCACCAGCATTCAGGGTGTTTTAACTGTGCATCCTATGCACCAGCATTCAGGCTGTTTTAACTGTGCAACCTATGCACCAGCATTCAGGCTGTTTTAACTGTGCAACCTATGCACCAGCATTCAGGCTGTTTTAACTGTGCAACCTATGCACCAGCATTCAGGCTGTTTTAACTGTGCAACCTATGCACCAGCATTCAGGCTGTTTTAACTGTGCGACCTATGCACCAGCATTCAGGCTGTTTTAACTGTGCGACCTATGCACCAGCATTCAGGCTGTTTTAACTGTGCGACCTATGCACCAGCATTCAGGCTGTTTTAACTGTGCGACCTATGCACCAGCATTCAGGCTGTTTTAACTGTACAACCTATGCACCAGCATTCAGGCTGTTTTATTTTTACTTATTATGTCTTAAATGTTGATTCATTAACTCTCCAATCAAGTAGCCTCGTCAGCTCATCAAGTCTGTTTCTTAGTAAACCTTGACAATAATCTTGTTCAACAATCATGTGTCACTTTGCCCAAATTATTATAAATGCGTGTAGGGACAGAGGTCAACCTCGGAGGTCCCTTGAGTCAGCACAGTTATTCATCTCCCCTATGTCTTATCTCCCCGTTAATGCTGTCTCGACACCGGATGTAAACATCGGGCCTTAATACCATCCTACATCATCGCCTCACTCTACTTCCCATCTTCACTACTACAGTTAACTATTTCCTTTCTTTATATGTCCATACGCCTTCTGTGATTACGCCTTCTGACGGTAACAAGTATGTTGTCCAAAGCCCATCGTAATCAGTGCGTTCATTTCCAATTACGCAACAATAAGCGCACAGCTGCTCACACGTTCTTGGATATCTTGAAGAAAATTGACCACTTTCCTCTAGAAAGACAGCCTGATAACTTGTTGACAACATGAGGGACAGCACTCAACACGAGTTATCTGGCCGTGGTTTATTTGAGGTGATTAATCAATGTAGTGTGGTCAGGTTCTTATTGAAAATTTTAACGCATAACGAGTGAGTAGATAAATGTCTTGTTTCTTGATGTCTCATAAACCGCCACTACTCATCATTCTTGTCGTTATCCAGTCACTGGTTTGTATTTCTTTATCTTGCGACATTTTGTTTGCGCAGTAATGTAATTATCGTTTCCTGACACACTGGTCTCTTAGAATGCAAGTCCCAACGCCGCAGCACATCTGCAGGGACAGCTGAAACAGGTGAGGCTGGAGGGCTGAATCCTCTTTCGTTGAACTGCTGCCTGACTCGTAGTAAGAAACAAAACCCGATTTTCTACCGTATATTCCTTGTAATTTTTCCATTCTTGTCTTTCTCTACTGCACCTTCTTAAAATATGCAAAGAGAATAAAGTGTGAGCTATATCTACATTTCAGTTTTTGTCATGTATATTCTTTGCAATTATAAAATTTCAGTTATTATCTTAGTACCTTTCCTTTTAATATCATACCCCCTCTTCTTTTTTTTCATTTTTTTTTCAGTCTGGTTCACCTCCTTCAAGCCAATCCCAATTTATCCTGTGATTCTGTCCTCTTCTCTTCTACATGACCAAAATGTTGTCCAGTCTTGACACTGACCGTGTGCCCTTGAACTCTCCTTCTTGCTTTTAAGGGTTTATCATGCTCTCCATCCACAATAACGAGTACCTTCTATGCTACCTGGAGTGAAGAATCCCTTTTATTTTTTTCATGGAGTTTCGTCCATTTTGCTTTTAAATAAACGTTTTTTATGTTCAAGGTCCAAAATAGTGAGTACTAGTCATGTATGCTAATTGTAGTTTGAATCACTACTGTCTTTCATGTTCTGTTTTGATGCTCTAATGATCGTTAGTAGCTTGCAGCACACCTCACTGCACCACACGATCTGGCTGTTGCGAAATAATTAAAATAATCAGTCAATGAATCACTTCCAACTCAAACAACACACACGACACGCGCATACACGACACACAACACGTGCACAGCGCCTCGTCTCGGCTCCTTATAATTAGTGTTGTTGTGATGTATATTGATCGTAGACTTTTGTATAGAGAAGGATTCAGGTCTCCTTTCTGTAGCTCTTTTTAACTAATGTTCCTTTGGGTTCACTGCCTGGGGGACAGAGTGCTGCTTCTCCTGATGATGTAATGATGACGGCGTGTTGTCCGGATTTACGTCCTGAAACTAGATGGAGAGAGAGAGAGAGAGAGAGAGAGAGAGAGAGAGAGAGAGAGAGAGAGAGAGAGAGAGAGAGAGAGAGAGAGAGAAACTGAATGACTGACTGATCAGAAATAAATTTTGGAACAGAGCGTAATTAGCAGTGTTCAGGTAATCACAGGGAAGGAGTGGCGGTGTTCCTCGGGGACGAGTGATGGCCTCGCATTACCGTGCCGGCATCAGTGCAATTTCCACAGGTCTTGCCACACGTAACTTTGGGCCAGGCCGGAGATGAAACTTTCGGCTAACTTCTTGTGCTGTAATCATGGTGGATGCCGCGATGGATGCTACGCCCAAGTAAAGCCTGAACAGTCCTTAATTTGTTGTCTAAGTGTTGATTGTACTTCACTTTTCTTTAGACCAGCCATTAAGATTATTTGAGTGCCGTAATAGATGGCCTTGGCTTGTCGTCGCTGCGTTTCTTGTGGGTTTTATCCTTCAGAGCTTCCAGTGCGTCTTTGGCATGGCTGCTTGTGTCTGTGATGTGAGTGGTGGTGGTGACGGTGGTGGTGTTGGTGGTGTCACTGTGAATCGGTTTTGTTGATTGATGACTTTGTCAGTTGTTGTTCATGTTCACCATAAACGCCACCACCACCACCACCACCACCACCACCACCACTATAACAACAACAACAACAACAACAACTGCCGCCTCCGCTGCCACTGCTGCTGCTGCTGCAGAACTACTACTACTGCTACTACTGCCGCCTCCGCTGCCACTGCTGCTGCTGCTGCAGAACTACTACTACTACTACTACTACTACTACTACTACTACTACTGCCGCCTCCGCTGCCACTGCTGCTGCTGCTGCAGAACTACTACTACTGCCGCCTCCGCTGCCACTGCTGCTGCTGCTGCAGAACTACTACTACTGCCGCCTCCGCTGCCACTGCTGCTGCTGCTGCAGAACTACTACTACTACTACTACTGCCGCCTCCGCCGCCACTGCTGCTGCTGCTGCTGCTGCTGCTGCTGCTCCTGCGTTTTGTGTCAGTAATTACACAACGAGCATGCCATAATGCTTGCCACTATCATCATCATTATTCAGATTAACAGGATGCTTTTTTTTTCACGAACTCTCGGAAAGAAAAAAAAAGATAGGAAACTGATAGGCTAGCGGCTAGTATGATATTTTTGTCTTGCGGTATCAGATTGTTGTTGAAACCTATACGAAGCAAAACTTCGTGGGAATTTTACCAGTAATCAGATATTTTCAAATCAGAAAAATAAAAGACAA
The DNA here is from genome assembly GCF_035594125.1 of Scylla paramamosain. NCBI lineage: Eukaryota > Metazoa > Arthropoda > Malacostraca > Decapoda > Portunidae > Scylla > Scylla paramamosain. The sequence goes on from NW_026973671.1 coordinate 1,102,116, forward strand.
AAAAAAATAATAATAAGTAAGATGAAATAGATGAAAACCAAGATTTGATGAGTCCTTCACTCATTCCTCCAGTTCATTTCATCATTGCATAACTGATTCTTGTTGATAAATCGTGTAATATTTGAGGTCAACCTTCCTCACCAGAACATTTTAGGATGGAATGATATAACTACATCATTTGAAATTGATAGGAGTTGGAGTTACCTTGTCTGACTCTTAATGACTTTGTAGCAGACTGCCAACATTAGGCAGGAAGCGCACAACAGACTCCAATGAGATAAGTTACAATTAAGGAAGTAAAAAGGTAAAACAAAATGGGTTGCAGCTAGGGAGTTAAGTAGTCAAAGGAAATAGTTTATGATACCTTGGTTGTGAATGCGTTACGTAGAGGGACAAGCTGCACGTTACCCCAGCATTAAATTCACCTTGACTCGTGTGTTTTAATTGAGTGTTTGTGCCATTTCATTCGTTGCACTTGTTGCTCTTTATCGTATCAAAGGTTTACTAGAGGCTAGAGTAAAATTACGATGAGAAATATATTTATAGATCTAAAATCTTAAGTATTGCTGTCTCCATATCTTGAATGACTCCTAAGTTGGTTTAATTCAGTCTGGAAAGATACACTAAACGCAATGCTTTTAATCTCTGCCAGTGATAAGAACTAGTGCTGAGTGTTCAGGATGGTGTCTGAAGGTGTACAACTAGAGTGTTTTGTGTAGCACAGATAAGGCTCTTGTAATGCACCAAGACGATAGTGTTTAAAAGAATAGTATACGTTACATTAAAGATTTTCAGTTCCATAATGTTGAGGAAAAACAGCAAATTTCAACAGTTTTTAGAGCTTTGGAATCTCACGTCAGTCAAGCAGGTTATAATGAGGGCATTCAAGGGTATATCAGTTAGATAAGGGTAATTTTCTAGAAAAAATACCAGTTAGCGTAAAATGGGAAGCTCCTTGGTTGACCTCAAACTACCAGATGCATCACCGCCGACACGCCCTCGGCTCTTCTCGTTACGTACAGTGAGCCACACACAGGAGGCTACAAACGAAAATCCCATCATTACTACATTCTGTCTTTCTTTCTCCCTCAAAGTTGGAACCCTATCACCTGTTGGAGGTCCATGGATGGAGAGAGAGGGTGGAGGGGGGTTAAATATCAGAATTGCATCGCTGAGTAGACTTTTTTTTTCAGTAGCCTGCATGAGTGTACCGCGTGGTACCACCTCAGTGATTAGTGAGGAGAGGAGCCCAACAAAACTTTCAGCGTCACCTGCCACCCGTCACCCTCCACCTGTGCCGCCAAGCTGCTTAGTAAGTTATATCCTTCACAAGTCTCCATCGGTTATACTTGCCAGATTCACTTGGAAGAAGTTATTTGGCTGTCCGTCGCCTCTGCATTGTTCTTCTCTAATTTAAGCGTGAGTGATGTCTTTCATTGTGCGGGGACGACAAATGATAAGGGTGGTGGTGAGGAAATGTAAGCGATATGTATCTAATATATATATTATATATATATATATATATATATATATATATATATATATATATATATATATATATATATATATATATATATATATATATATATATATATATATATATATATATATATATATATATATATATATATATATATATATATATATATATATATATATATATATATATATATATATATATATATATATATATATATATATATATATATATATACACACATACCTTTCTGTGCATTGAGAGGATCAAAATTAGGACAGGTTTTGACATCATGAGGGACAGATGGGCGTGTCCCTGTTTGTCTGGGAGCGTTCATCGGCTTCTCAGCAGTGACGCGGCGAGGCGGACGGTTGATGACTGTTGAGTGTTCAGATGCTCGCTAACCATAATCGTTCCTGCTACAGAGCATTTAACGGGAGGACACCATCACGCCTTACCGAATTCTAGGTGCGTTTACAACTTGGTCCATATGATTACTGGATTCTTTGTGAAGCTGGAACCTCCAGCTGGACCACAGCGCACACGGAACTTTGGTCTTATTGGAGATCTTAGCAGTCCAGATTGCTGAGGGACTGTTGTCTAGAGAATTCCTTACTTGCTTTCAAATAAATCATAAAAGTCATGCTACATATTAGCAGTCTTGTCCCTGTCATTCTTACATACCAGCATTCTATTTTTTTTTTTTTTTCATTCTCACATACAGTACTTGTACATTTGTCTTGCCATTTTTACTACATATGAGTATTTCAGTTTTGGTCATTCTTACTCGTTTTCTTGTCTCGGTTACTGGTGTTGTATTTTCTTGCCGTTTTTATCCTATAACTGTCTTATTTTTTTCTTTGTCATTCTTACTCGGCTTCTTGTCTGTTACTTTACTAGTATTCTTTTATGTTCTTGCCATTCTAGATCTTATCATTCTTATGGGGAGTCGTGTATGTATTCGTAAAAGCTGGGTGCGGGTCTCACGTGTATACCTAATGCACACAGTACGTAGGGAATGAGATAAGTGCGGCTGTATCCTGTCATACATCTTCCTCCTCTCTCTCTCTCTCTCTCTCTCTCTCTCTCTCTCTCTCTCTCTCTCTCTCTCTCTCTCTCTCTCTCTCTCTCTCTCTCTCCTGCTTATAAAATTTTATAAAGAAATAGATAAGAAAAGATATTTTACATATTAAAATACTGAGATAGTTTATTCAGTTTTTACATTTTTGTCCAAGTGTGGCAGGTTATGTTTGTTTTATGTCCTGAAATTGTGGGTGTTGTTGAGGAATGAGTTACGTACTCGAATGTCCTTAGATTTAGCGATTCGGTGTGTTTGTGTGTGTGTGTGTGTGTGTGTGTGTGTGTGTGTGTTGAGATAGAAGCAATATTTGTGCAACTACTAATCGTGCTTATATTCACAACCTTGTAACGTTGTTTTTATTGGCTGCGGGCAAGTCAGTAAATAATCATCATTCTGCGAGGCTGTTTGGTCTCAGCCGAAGGCCGAGAGGTGGCGTCTTGGTGCTTATTTGCTGAACTAGTGTGTTTATTAAGATTTACCTGTTTCTTCAAATATAAGTAGCTGATTTGTATTATACCTTTCATATGTATCCTCACACACTACTGGGAATGCACCTGTTTTCCCCGATTCTATTTGGACAGTAGTTGTTTTAGAATACATCTATTACACACATTATCGTATCTACGTAGCTAGTGGTGCATTTTAACACAAACGGGAGGATATAAGTGTCTAGATGGATTTAAATTCAACTCATTCTTGGAAAACCATCAGTCTTCTTGGATGTGTTTGATAATTGCCAGTTGCTTGGTGAAATTCTCTCTGGTGAAACAATTGTAAAGTCACTGGGTTATGAACTGAGCTTCAAGTTTACAGCTACGTGGCCCTTTCACGTGGAAGGGTGTGTTGGTGTAGTGTAGTTTATATTTTAACAGGTATGTGCTAGATTTGATTTGTCATGACTATAATTATCTATAAATTAACCTCCTCAGTGTATAATTCTTGTAAGTCCGGCATCTCTGACAAGGAGCAGCCTCGGCTAGGTGATGTTCCTCGTTATTTCTACAGTTCCTAATTATTTGTAGTTCTGAGAAAATACAAGAGTGGAATATAGTATTCATGATACATAGATAGGCACTATTTTGTTTTAAAAGTGAAGGCATGTCTTTCATCAGGAGTTTTGTTTTAAAGATACAGAGAAGAGGAAAAGGAGGAAAGTAAGGAGGAGAAGCGGGAGGGTGAGGAGGATGAGGATGCTCGTAACTAACTCCACGCACGTTTTCGTTGGCTGAGATTTCAATGAGTGGGGGGAAAAAAGGGAAATAATTGCACGTCTCGGTTCACTGCACACACACACACACACACACACACACACACACACACACACACACACACACACACACACACACACACACACACACACATGGCATTCCTCCTCAAATGGCCTTGGGATGCGGAAATACACAACTTAGATAACCTAGTTTTGCGTCGTGAGCAGAAGCCAGAAATCTGGTGGAGAGCTGGCCAGACGTCTAGAAGCATGGTTCTGTAAGGCATGATACTTAACTTTCTGTAACTGGGAGAGAGAAGAAAGTGAAGAAGGATGAGGAGGAGAACGTGGCAAGAGCATAGAAATGTATGATAGAAAAAGGACTTGTCTATTTTCTTCTTTCTTCCTATTCTCTACATAATTATCTTCATTGTCGTGTAAGTCTTCTTTACGGTGACGTTGTGGTTTTCCTGAAGTGTGATAGTGAAGAGTAGGGCAGTTTCTAAAAAATGCACTTACAGATAGTAATCGACAGGAAAAAAATATTGATTTATTAAGTTGGTGTGTCAAGTACACAAAAAAAATAAGCAATAGCCTGCAGTCACATTAGCACACCAGTGAATGACGTTCAAATACGGCATTATCATATATTTAAAAAATATGTCTTACAAGAGATACATTTTTTACATAGAGCTTTTTTGCCTCTTTGCTAGACTTCCTTTTTTTGTTTTTATAGAAAAATGTATGTTGGAGTGAAGCAAGGTCTGTATTATGAAGATGTGTGTCCAGGAATATTGTACAGATGATAACCAAGGTGTCAGCTGAGTGATCGTGTTCACCTTCAGGTGACCTCGGAATACATGTTTAGACCCTACTACTGTGAGATCATTTTTCGCGCATCACAGGGCACTTGAAAATTATCTACATGATATTTGATGTTTATTGCTACAGTATTAAAGGAGATCGCTCCCGTAAGAAAATCCCAATAAACATGTCTTGCGCCAGACGCACCCTGCCTTTAACACTGAAGAAAGCTTAACTACGTAAGAAAATTATATGAAGTCTACAAGGGATTTTATGTCGTGGTGAACAGAGTTATGCAAAAGTTATGCTGCGTAAGTGAATGAGGTGCTTGGAAATCCTATCTGTCGACTGCGTGGATAAGATGCAAGAAGTAATGAGATAATCAAATGGCGACGCGACAGTTTAGTTATTAGAATCAGTGTGGATTGTCAGACGCGGCGAGGAATAAATTATTACCTAAACTTTTTTATCGTTAGTAAAATATTCTTGAATGGTAAGCGGCGGTCACTTAACGTGTCAATAGTAAACTGGAAGGAAGGGAGGGTGTAAATCAAAAGAATAATAAAAAAAATATCTTGACTTTAGAAACATGTAAGGGAGAAAGAAAACAAGAAAATGCGTGTAACTTTTGGTATATTTATAGTTTCAATATTCTCTCTCTCTCTCTCTCTCTCTCTCTCTCTCTCTCTCTCTCTCTCTCTCTCTCTCTCTCTCTCTCTCTCTCTCTGCACAGTATCCCGTGTTAGAAGGATGAGGTGGAATACGTGGATACTAATCTGTCGCTTATATCCTGTCAATTTAAAATCTTTGTGGCTGTTAAGGTTCTGTGCCGTTTGATTCTGTAGTCAACCTTTCAACCTGACTTGTTTGTAACTCTGCTACAACTCAATGATCTACTTGACAAAAACTACTTCCATTTTCCTCTTTCCCTCCTGCGCACTGCCTTTCCCCAAGTCCATTGCACACGCTTCACCAACTACAAGCGGTAATGATGGCTTCTCTCACGTCGCAAGTTGGTGGTGATCAGCATTTTTTGCTTTTGAGTTGCCAGTTTGCTCGACTGAAATGTAACTAGAAGATTGATGGTACTCATGTGTGTCGGAGAGAAGTGAATGCAGGATGGTTATAATATTCAGGCTAACATGGTTACGAATTCATATCCATAACCTTGAATACAGAAAAAAAGGCAGTATACAGCACTATTGATATGAATTATAATTATTGAATAAATCCTTAAGTAGAATTCCAGTAAAAAAATATACATAAATTTTGACAAACATTTACAAGGTATTTTTCTAACTCGTAGGTACAAGTGTTTGAGTTGCCTAATCGTTTACGTTTTTTTTTTTTTTTATTCTATCACCAATCAATGGAAATTCTGGGATCCCTTGTTTCCATTCCGGGAACTAATAGAACGATCATCTCAACACGAGCCAGTCTATACCACTCCCGGGGTCACATTACACACCATCGAAGCCAACCCCCACAGCTGTCTCTTGCAGAGAGACAGATCGATGACACGGCTTTCCATTGCTCTTGATCGCACCGCGCGGACTCGATCGGCCTCTACATATAACTTGGGAGGCCTGCTTAACTACCCTGATCGCGTTTCATGTCACCGAACGAATATTCAACCTCTGATGACTGGCGTGGGCGGGCAGCGAGGATAAAGGTAACAGATATCAGAGAGAGAGAGAGAGAGAGAGAGAGAGAGAGAGAGAGAGAGAGAGAGAGAGAGAGAGAGAGAGAGAGAGAGAGAGAGGCCTGTCAACTTTTTTTGTATATTAAGTAGTGGTGTGCATGTCTATGTAACTCAAATGTTGCGCAGTTAGCCTTATTATGTCATCAATGTCTGATACATAATTGCTGAGTAACATTTACTTTGAAAAATGCATCACTTTAAGCATGCTCTCTGTTTATCTTCCCCATCACAACTTACTCTTTTATGGTGAACGTACTCTGATTGTATCCAAGATCTATTATGTACACTCAAAAATCCATATCTATGAGCATGAGCTTCAAATTCTTTTTTACTTCAGCATCTCAGACAGGGAGGTGGAGGCTTCAACTGCTCAATTTTGCACATTGATTCTCACTCAGCTGCAACACTTCCATCCAAAAACTGGTCCTGCTCTTTCTCTCTCTGCACCTGTCTGCGTATCATTTTTGCCTTTTAATGAATGGTCTTTTTTTCCCCCTTAATCTTGTATCCCACGTATCATATATCCGTTTTCTGCATTGCTTTAGGTCATGCAAGAGGAAGGGTAGCACAAAGGAATCAAGGCACCAGAGACGCGGCATCCTGGAGGTACAAATTAATAAGGTATCCAACCAGTGGCGTAGCTCGTGTTTTTGCCGCACGGGGCGGCCCACGGCCTCCAATTAATTTCCGCCCTTCCCAGAAGTAATACAATATTACAATGCACACACACACACACACACACACACACACATATATATATGTATATATATATATATATATATATATATATATATATATATATATATATATATATATATATATATATATATATATATATATATATATATATATATATATATATATATATATATATATATATATATATATATTTATTTATTTATTCAGACATGAATAGCTGTTTTTTTCTCTTTTATTGATTGATAATGGAATCAAATCCTTTAAAATGAAAATTTAATAATTACTCATAAATGGTATTCTTTGAATAATTTTAATCAGTTGAAAATTATCACCTCTTTCTACAAAGAAATTTTTCTTGCTTTTCTGTCAGCAAAATCATCAATAATATTGTCAAAATTTATTTCATCTGCAAGTTGTCTCTCTATAGACAACATAGCAAGATTTTTTATTAGTTTTAGTTCAGAAAAACTCCTTTCGCAGGCAGCAACACTGATAGCAATTGTGAGGAAAATCCGCAGCATAACTACTAGATTTGGAACCGAATTCCCAACATTATATTTATGAATAAACTGCAAAACTTCCAGGGAGCCTTCTTTCCACATACTCGTATTCGTTTGACCTTGACAAGTAGCAACACCAATAAAATGCTGCAGTCTTTTCTTTGAAGCAGGAACTCATCTTTATCAATGCCATCATGATCTGTTTGAGTAAGCTGGCACTCATACTGATCATCAGTAAGATGTGTAGGAGTAAGGAAAGCATATTTCTCAGCAAGTTCACGAAGCTGTTGAAATCTCAGATTTATATCTTGGATCACTATCTAGTGAAGAAAACATTTTTCTTTTTAATTCAATGTCATGTGGCAATCCAGCATCTTGTGAGCCTTCACCAAAAAATTTGTTTCTTCTTTCTGTTCTGACGCTGACGCTCCATGACTATATACCCAGACCATCACAAACTTCTTTAGCATAGTTAACTCCATCATTTACTAGCTTTTCTCTGTTCTTAACCAAGAAATCCTCTAATGCCCGAGTTGATATCATATTGCTGTAAGTTAAGTCCTTTGTGTGTCATTAATTTCTAGGAGGACAGGTTCCCACAGGCCAAGAGAGCACAGAAATGGAAATGACTGCAAAGCACCAAGAGTCACACCAGCCTCTGATCTGGTAACTGTACTCGTATATTCTTCTGCGAAAGTTAACTTTTCTAAGCCACTTAAAATTTCTGAGAAATGTTCTTTTACAATACATACAGCATTTCCCCTTGCACTCCACCTTGTTTTAATTATGCGTTTCACACTTTGACCAGTGACAAAGCGATGAGTTGATGATGAAAAAAAAAAAAAAAGTAAAAACACGCTCTACACTTCCAAAAAAGGCAACAATTTACAGCAACAGAAGTTGCATGAACACAAGCCAAATTCAGTGAGTGATTTGTACAAGCAACAAACTTCGCTTTTCGATTAATTTCCTTAATATACTTCTGAACACCAGAATGTTGACCAGCCATTACTGTAGCATTATCATGTGCCTGCCCTGTGCAGTTTTTAATATCAATTCTATCATTTTCTATTTTTTTTCCAAAATCACAGTTGCAATATTTTGGCCCGTTTTACCTTTTGTTTCAATGAAATCAACAAATTATTCCACAACCTTCACTTGATCTCCATTGATCATAACAGCGAAAAACTTAGCTAATTTGATTCTTATGTGAAATATCAGGAGTGCTGTCGAATATCATTGAAAAGTACTTTGCTTCTTTTACTTAGCTGATGATTTTGCTTCTTACATTTTCTCCCAAAATCTCAATAAGCTCGTTTTGAATAGTAGGTGACAGATAAGAAGTAGTGAACTTGTTTCCCATCTGGATTCTTGGAAGATGTTCACGTAATTCTGGGTCATATTTTGCCAGCAAATAAACTAATTCTAAAATATTTCCTCTATTGTCTGTTACTTTTGGTTCAGTACCAGTCTCTTTACTCTCTAGATTCGGCGCCCTCGTAAAGGCAAATTTTGTTTTGCTTTTTGCTTTTTGTTTTGTTTTGAAATCTTATGATATCAAGCAATCTTGATACCAGTGAGATCCGTGCGTCATTGTTAATCTTGGTTGGCCATAGACCAACATCTTTTAAGTCCACTCTGTCCACATCTGATTTTTTTTTTTCTCACGAGCTTATGTTCTACATTAATTGTAGTTGACGATTCACTTGCAGTTGAAACATTTGAATCTGATAATGGTTTGGATCGTAAACTTCTCCAGTTTCAGCAGCGGTTTGGTCGATGTTAGTAGTAGTTTCTTTAGGCTTGATGAATTGCAATAGTGCCCCTTCATGCTTTTTAATTAGTTTTTCTCTTTCCTTTCTCTTTTTAATCTAAAAGCAGCACCACTTTTCTTCATTCGCTTCATCTAGGGAAAGAAAGAACAAGAATTACAATAGTGCCCCTTCATGCTTTTTAATTAGTTTTTTTCTTTCCTTTCTCTTTTTAATCTAACAGCAGCACCACTTTCCTTCATTCGCTTCATCTAGGGAAAGAAAGAACAATAAAATATAAGTGGAAATTAAAAACTTGAGGAGGAGGAGGAAGAGGAGGAGGAGGAGGAGGAGGAGGAGGAGGAGGAGGAGGAGGAGGAGGAGGAGGAAGAATGAAGAAGAATGATTAGTATCAGTAGTAGCCTGGCCGAGTTAGATTGATAGGTGATATAAATATTAGTAATAGCCTAGCATAGAGGTGGTGGTGGTGGTGGTGGTAGTAGTAGTAGTAGTAGTAGTAGTAGTAGTAGTAGTAGTAGTAGTAGTAGTAGTAGTAGTAGTAGTAGTAGTAGCACCACCACCATCACAAGCAGCAGTAGTAGTATTATTGTAGTAGTAGTATTAAAGGTATTAATAGTATCAACAGTAGCCTAGTCCTGAATGAGCCTAGTGGAAGTGAAAATTATATTATTGTTATTATTATTATTATTATTATTAGTAGTAGTAGTAGTAGTAGTAGTAGTAGTAGTAGTAGTAGTAGTAGTGGTGGTGGTGGTGGTGGTAGTGCTGGATGGTGGTGGCGGTAATGGTGGTTGTTAGCATTTGTGTTGATTATACGTACTGTGTGTGTATATATATATATATATATATATATATATATATATATATATATATATATATATATATATATATATATATATATATATATATATATATATATATAAGAAAAAAAAAATCATGTTAAACAAGAAAACATTTCACAGCGCTGTGTAAGTTCGTAACATATACGTCCCACAAATTTGGATTTGGACATGTAATAGTACCTCGCTGACTTGACGGGGACACCCTTCAGTGCACGTACAGCATTTCAACCTGCACACACGTCACCCACGATATTGCTCCTTATACACTCCACAGTCCAGCCTACAGCAGAGGTTAATTTTCTATGTATTTACATAGTCCAGTCAGGAAAGAAATTTGAATCAATGGCGGTGTGGCGTCACTTGGTCCTACTACAACACCGGGGCATATTTACTGCTATTTGTAACTTTTGATGAACGTTTTTTTCTCACTTGCCATGTTGAGCGTGTTTAAGATATATTCATCATCAGGAAGAATGAGTGTTGCAGTAAGACAACAGTAACACACGATAATGCTTGAGAATAATGATACGTGCCACCTCTCAGTGCCGCACAAACCTCGTCAGCTGACCAGCGAGCAGAGGGAGTGAGGGAAGGAAGATGACGGGCAGCTGCCTAGTGTTGCCATCAGGTGCCTTTATTCCACCAATTAAGCAGGGCAGAGCAAATGTAAAAAAATAAATGAAACTTCGCTATTATTATTAATCGTCATGGAGGATGCAATCTACGTCACAGAGAAGGTACATTGTATCACGCCCATGTAAATATACATTAGATAAGAATGCACGCGCTCCTCCTCTAGTGTTGCTGAAACAAGATCCCTTAATTTAATAATTCGTTCATAACATGATTGATTGGTACATTTATTGTTGCATTAATAATGAAATACAACAGAGGAGGAGGACGGACCATGCCACCCACCCCCTGGGCAAAGACTTAAGGGTAGAGTATAAAAAAAAAATATAAAAATATAGCATACATTACACGAATATAAGTAAATAAATAAATACAGATATTGCACACCTTATTGCATAAATATCCTACAGTCTGGGAGCAAACGTAGGATATTCCTTGAGTATTTCCCTGAGAGTGGCTGAGTCTAAGAAATGGCCAATGAGGGTATACAAGCCATGTTGACCTTGCAGCCTAAATGTAGCAATGAGAGGACATTCCGTGACATAATGACGCAGAGTGTGTCCCCTTGGTGCAGCACACAGCACACAACGCACAGCACACGCCAGGAGAAGCACTGACTTCCCAAAAGTATTTATAGCCTAATCTGAGCCTCATTGCCACCCTATCATGTGATGCAGTGTGTCTCCCATAGGTGTAAGCACAGCTCTGGGAGACACGCACATAGTGAAGTCTACTGGCACTTCCCCTATGGCAACAAAGCTCCAACTGATCATTAATGCTACTATGTACAAAGTCCCTCATGCTACTCTTAACATAGCCCAGAGTGTACTCAGCGCCAGGGTCCACTGTGTCGTCCTGAAGGGCACATTGAGCAAGGCGGTCTGCCTCTTCATTAAGCGGGATACGCACATGAGAGGGTATCCAGGTGAAGTGGACCGTGGCACCAGCACCTTCTAGGGTGTGGATGAGATCAAGACATTTATTAACTAGATCACAGTCCATGGGGGAGGTAGATTGGAGAGCACACAGTGCAGCCTGACTGTCAACAAAGAATACATCCTTATGGAGAGGCGCCACAATATGGAGCGCCTCCAGAACAGCATACAGTTCTGCCCTAGTGGAGGACATGTGTGCAGGGAGCCTCCTGGAAACCTCAGTGTCAGTGTAGTGATTGGCAGAAATGTAGTCGCGGATGAACAGCCCACATCCGGACCTGCTGCCATAGACTGAACCATCACAATCAACATGAATAGCCTGAACGTGGGGGTACTTGGACAATTTAGTCATAAACATGTCTTGCAGCACATGAGGGAGCCAGTCCCTCTTGGGCTGATGCAGTGAGTGAATATCAACACTGACACGGTGAGGGTTCCAAACGGGTTGGAGCGGTGACACAACAACGTTAACAGGCCTCGGCTATACCTACACTTGTAAGAACTCCCAAGATCTTCCTGAGGTATGGAGTTGTAGAAGTCCGAGAATCACAATACAGGGGGTCAGTGATCCCTTCAGAGAGTCGGAGCCCGTGCATAGCATCCGACAAGAAATTTCCTGTATCCTACACATAATACTCGGCAGGTGCAGTTCAGCTCTGAAGACCTCAATCCTTGCAGTCCTTGGGCATCCCAAAATCATTCTCATGGCTTCATTCTGAACAAGCTCCAGGGGACGGAGCTGGGTGGCACTAAAAATAAGGGCAGGGTAGTCAATGAGGGACCGTACGACAGATATATAGAACATCCTTAGGACTGGAATGCCAGGCCCCAGGTCCATGTTTGCTAGTAGCCGAAGTGGCACTAGCCGTGGCAGACAGAGGTCTCGAACATAGTGTACAGCGTGGAGTGACTTCCTGAAACTCAGCTGTACACTCAGGTACTTGTGTGTATGAACTCCAGGGATGGGAACATTATTTACAGTGGGCGGTCGAGAAACCTTCCCTTTGGCTTGAAATTTGGTTTTACATTCATTAATTACAAGTCCCATTTGAACACACAATGCTGGTAGTTGTGACAGAGCTGACTGGAGAGTCCTGGGCGTGGGGCATTGGAGGAGTATGTCGTCAGCATAGATGAGGACCTGGGTGCCCTGCGGGAAGGAACAACACGCAATTTTGTCCATTAAAACGTTGAAAAGCATTGGACTAAGGACTCCACCCTGTGGTGTTCCAAGCTCAAAGACTTCCTCAGAGGAGACTGCACAATGAAACCAAACCTGTGCTGTTCTATTGTACAAATAGTCCCTGATCCATCCTTGAGAATGACACCTTTGAGAATGAGTTCCTCTATAATAACATCTTTGTTGGCCCTGTCGAAGGCATCCTTGAGATCAACGAAAGCTCTGCAGGTAGCATCCTTATTTATCAGGCACTCAACAAAACAATGACCTGTGGAATGACCTTTTAGGGAGCCATGTACATTGCCAGAGGGGACATGGCCCACCTTATATATAAGCCTGTTCAATATTACCCGTTCCATCATCTTACACAGACAGCTGGTGAGAGAAATGGGGCGAAAGGTGCCATCACCTTTGGGGATTGGGATGATAATGGCTGTTTTCCAGGAGTGGGGAAGCTTGCCAGCAGTGAAAGACATGTTAAATAGGTCTAAGACAGGGTTGTCTAACTTTACCTCCAGGAGGGCATTGAGGATGTCATAGGTGATGCCATCCTTGCCAGGAGCTGTTGACTTGTCCAATTTAACTGCTGAGAGAAGTTCATCATGTGTGATAGGCACACAGGTGTCATCTGGCAGAGAAACACTGTGGCGAATCAACTTCATCCTTTGTGGTCTTTGCCGGTCAAGCACCTCCTGGTGTTCCACAGGAAGGCCAGAGAAAGATAAGGCTTCCTTCCACTGCAGGACGAGCTCTCGTGCCCTGCCGGCAGGATCAGGGTCACACACCTGCCGCCTGGGCTTGCCCCGGACACTGTTAAAGTAGTGCCACACCTCCCGGAGGGACCGGGTCCTGCGCACCCGGTCCAGGAAGAAGACCCAGTACTTCTTTCTTTCCTGCTGCCTCAGATCCGTGAGGTGTCGAGCCACAGTAACCATAGCATCCCGTGACTCTGTGTCTCCTGGGTTAAGCTGCCAACATCTCTGGTAGGCAGCGAGCGTCTGTTGGCAGTTCAAGAACACGGTAGGTAGCGTAAGTCCAGCGGCGTGGAGTGTGGCTCCTTGCCAGAGCCCTTGGAGTCGCGATGAATCCCTCGATGGTGTGTAGTAGTCCGTCTCTGCGTCGGCGAAGGAGCCCTTCACGGCAGAGTACCACGCCATCACATGGACAACGAGGCCTGCCATCCTGGATGGTGGCACCGTCAGTCGCTTCCTGGGCACTGCCAGGGCGGACTGCACCGGGAAGGTCGTCTCCAGGGCGAAGTGGTCACTCAGCAAAGATCTGACAAGAAGGTTTTCGGCAGTATACGTTGGCATATTGATAAGGGCTACATAGTCAAGTCTGCCTCCTTGTACATGTGTGGGTGCATGTTCCCCACAGAGCACTATTGTATCTGTGGTGTCAAGGAAAGCCTTCCAGCGCACACCATTAGCATTGGTGGTGGGATGGCTTCCTAATTCCTTATGCCTGGCATTAAGGTCACCCATGATAACAGTCTGCTCCTCAAGGACATAATCAGGAAAATCTGCAACATTTAAGGCACCAGCATGAATGTACATGTTTACAAAGTAAATAACTTCACCCAAGGTGTGCAAGCAAACAGTAATAAATTCAATACCCTCGGTGACCCTCATTTCCCTGAAAGTAACCGGAATCCCATGTCTAATGTAAATAGCCATCCCCGACTACTGCCGTCACAACTGAAGGTGTGGGAGGCATAACCCCGCAGCTCAGGCACCCGTGGCCCTACCTCCTGTAAGGCAATAATGTCAGGCTAATGGAGAAGGACGTGAGAGTGTAAGTCAGTGAAGCGAGCATGTAGACCATTGACATTCCATGTTAAGATGCGGAAAGCCTTACCGTTCATTGTGATGGTGTTGCACCCGGGGCTTTAGGTCGTCCACGTCCTGTGTCAGGCGACACATCTGCTCCATCAGAGTCTGCAGGGCTGACATCACATTTCCCTGGTCTGGCTCGGGGCTGGCAGTCGGGACTGGAAGTAGGGGCGGAGCAGCGCCTCTTCCTGCGGGTGACCAACGTCCATTCACCGGCGGCATCCCATCACGGTCTGCCTCAGGTAACTTGTCCTCTGAGAAAGGGGAAGCAGGAGCCATCCCCGAGGGACCCCGCGGTTGTCGCGTGGCTCCTGTGACTACCTTGGTGGGGGCAGCCTTCCTCGGAGAGGGTGCAGCAGCACCCGCACGCTGCCCTGCAGTATTGTCCTCTGCCTGGGGTGGGTCACACACACTCTGCAGGCACACGTCACTGTCTCCCTGGCGTTCATAACATTTAAAACATTAGAATATAGAATAATTTCCTTCATGACCTCACGAAAGCACCACAACTCATTCTTGGTAACGTAGAGAAAAATAATATTACTTTTTTGATCAGCTAAATATCACCATTATTTGTTCTCTGGGTTTCACCGTTTAGGCCTGAACTGAGTGTGAGAGCACAGCCTAGCGAGCTGAGCTCGTGTGCAGTCCAGCGAAGAGTAGTCTATGCCTAGGTATATACTTTGTTATTTTTTACGTATCAGTTTTCTCGTGATTCATTTCTAATAACCCGAGTACTTGTTATCAAATAAATGTAAAAAAAAATGAGGCACTGTAACGGAAAAGGTGGTAATAGGAAGTAACGTCAATTGTCAATCATATTTATGTCTATTATACAATGGACCAAAGTGCCGCCCCCAAAAAGTGACGCCCGGGGCGCGAAATTTTTTTTTCACAAACGATCTGGAGTGTGGGGGCGGGGCTTAAGTGATGCGTGTGTAGAGAAAACGAATTTTATGGTTAACTTAATGATAATATTTTATTAACAATCACACACGCTCTCTCTCTCTCTCTCTCTCTCTCTCTCTCTCTCTCTCTCTCTCTCTCTCTCACACACACACACACACACACACACACACACACACACACACACACACACACACACACACACACACACCGTCTCATCCATGATTACCATTATGCTTACCACTTGGAATATTTATTTTGACCAATTCCTTCATTGTTTGTAACACACTGACTTAGAGAGTGAGGAGCTTTTCTTGGTTTCTTTTTCGGCATCAGCTGACTACTGTCTGCCACCTTACGCTTTTTTAATTCACTGTCACAGGTATCTTTGACTTTACGACCAGTGTGCAAACATCTCCTGCCCCCAAGTACAGTTGATATAGCAAGCCTGTACCCGAACTATTTGGCCCACTGTAAGAAGTTGTATGATCGTCGTCAGGCATGGGCTGAACTATATAGATAATATTATATTGTTTGTGTTCATAAAATAGGTAATGTTCAGATACCCGGAAAATTGGTTTTATGCATTCGTGGATTACGAATGATGTACTCTAGCTAGCTGTGTTAATAAAATAATGTTCAGTTACCCATAAAATTAGGTGTCTGTACTCATGTAACACCAATTATGATGTACTGCCTGTGTTAATAAAATATTGAGTGATGATGCTACTGAACAAAAACACTACTTATTCAGTGTGTGTGTGTGTGTGTGTGTGTGTGTGTGTGTGTGTGTGTGTGTGTGTGTGAGAGAGAGAGAGAGAGAGAGAGAGAGAGAGAGAGAGAGAGAGAGAGAGAGAGAGAGAGAGAGAGAGAGAGATGTGATTGTTAATAAAATATTATCATTAAGTTAACCATAAAATTCGTTTTCTCTACACACGCATCACTTAAGCCCCGCCCCCACACTCCAAATCATTTTGGAAAAAAAATTTCGCGCCCGGGGCGGACCGCCACCCGCCCCCCCCCCTTAGCTACGCCACTGTATCCAACCAGTATAGCTAAATAAATTAATTAATAGGTGGATATGTGCAGATGGACAAATATGTACGCAGGCGTTCTTTGAGGCTATACAACAGTCTTGCAGTTATTTCTATCAGTTGCACGATTTACACGGTAGTTAAGGGAAAATCCCTTAACTATGAAGGCGAGGAATGCAGTAATAACATGGCCGAGGAATATCAACATCATTCTCAGACATTCGGGTAACACGTGATTGGGAGGCAGGGAGGAAACATCCAACCATCGGTCCTGTCTCTCTTCTTCATCCATTGAGCAGGACTTGTAGAGCCCTTGTTACTTCCCTTTTCACACACACACACACACACACACACACACACACACACGCGCGCGCGCGCGCGAAAAAATGATCAAATATTCTCTTCCTCATTCCCTGTACTGGAAAGCTACGGTGTGACTTTAACCAGTTCTGCTCCACATACGAGTATAGCTTGCATTTCTTATAAGGGAGAGGAAGTTAGGATTGTAACAGTGCCGGCTGCATTTTTTTTTAATCCTTGATTTTTTTTTTTCTCAGTGAAAAAAAAAGTTAGTGGGTCTTAACAATGTCATTTTTTTTTTCTTTATGTGAAAAATTTACAAAGCTTTCTTAGACACACAGATACCCACATTATCTGTGTCCGTGAGGAAATATCCGTGTCATGCTGCCACCCGTCGTGGTTAAGAGGTTAACGTAGGTTAAGAGAGGACCTGATAGAAATCTTTGTATAAGGGTTATAACAAGGGGGATGTAAGCAAAATTCTTAGGATCAGCAACCAGGATAGAACAAGAAATAAAGGGTTCAAGCTTGAATATTTTAGATTTAAGAAAGAGATAGGAAGAAATTGGTTCTCAAATAGAGTGGTAGATGAGTGGAACGGACTCAGTAATCATGTTGTTAGTGCTAAGACATTAGGGAGCTTTAAGAGAAGTTTAGATGGGTTTATGGATGGGGATGATAGTGAAAATAGGTAGGTATATTTCATACAAGGACTGCCACGTGTAAGCCTGGTCGCTTCTTGCAGCTTCCATTATTTCTTATGTTCTTTATGTTCTTATGGTTGTTTACAATTAATTCACTGGTCACTTTGTATCCTCATAGAAGAGTCCCGGAATTTCCTTCTGTATGATTGTGTGCATGTTAACGTGTGATATATATATATATATATATATATATATATATATATATATATATATATATATATATATATATATATATATATATATATATATATATATATATATATATATATATATATATATATATATATATATATATATATATTAACAGTGGTGTTCCTCAGGGTTCTGTCCTGTCACCCACTCTCTTCTTATTATTCATTAATGATCTTCTAAACCAAACTTCTTGTCCTATCCACTCCTATACTGATGATACCACCTGCACTTTTCCACGTCTTTTCATAGACGTCCAACCCTTCAGGAGGTAAACATATCACGCAGGGAAGCCACAGAACGCCTGACTTCTGATCTTTCTAAAATTTCTGATTGGGGCAGAGCAAACTTGGTATTGTTCAATGCCTCAAAAACTCAATTCCTCCATCTATCAACTCGACACAACCTTCCAGACAACTATCCCCTCTTCTTCAATGACACTCAACTGTCTCCCTCTTCTACACTGAACATCCTCGGTCTGTCCTTTACTTATAATCTGAACTGGAAACTTCACATCTCATCTCTAGCTAAAACAGCTTCTATGAAGTTAGGTGTTCTGAGACGTCTCCGCCAGTTTTTCTCACCCCCCCAGCTGCTAACTCTGTACAAGGGCCTTATCCGTCCATGTATGGACTATGCTTCACATGTCTGGGGGGGTTCCACTCATACTGCTCTTCTAGACAGGGTGGAATCAAAAGCTTTTCATCTCATCAACTCCTCTCCTCTAACTGACTGTCTTCAACCTCTCTCTCACCGCCGCAATGTTGCATATCTAGCTGTCTTCTACCGCTATTTTCATGCCAACTGCTCTTCTGATCTTGCTAACTGCATGCCTCCCCTCCTTCCGCGGCTTCGCTGCACAAGACTTTCTTCTTTCTCTCACCCCTACTCTGTCCACCTCTCTAACGCAAGAGTTAACCAGTATTCTCAATCATTCATCCCTTTCTCTGGTAAACTCTGGAACTCCCTGCCTGCTTCTGTATTTCCACCTTCCTATGACTTGAATTCCTTCAAGAGGGAGGTTTCAAGACACTTATCCACCAATTTTTGACCACTGCTTTGACCCTTTTATGGGACTGGCATTTCAGTGGGCATCTTTTTATTAGATTTTTGTTGCCCTTGGCCAGTATCCTTCCTACATAAAAAAAAAAATATATATATATATATATATATACTCGTATATATATATATATATATATATATATATATATATATATATATATATATATATATATATATATATATATATATATATATATATATATATATATATATATATATATATATATATATATATATACACACACATACACATATTGAAGAGTGAGTGTGTGTATGTGTGTGTGTATGTGTGTGCGTGCGTGTGTGTGTGTGTGTTGTATATAGAACACAAAAAAAGCAAAACGGTAGTATTAGTAAAGGTTGTTTGGCAATAAGAAGTGGTTAATCCATCAATTATGGGGTATTGTTGAAATCAAGCAGCGGGCGTTCATGGTGGACCCGGGAGGTACTTTGAGTGTTGTAAATATCATTGCTATTTGTCATGGATATAGTGCAGTATAATAAGATGCAAATATCATCGTTAAAGAATGTGGTTTGTAGGAAAATGTTGCCTCTTATCCCCGGTGATAAAGATTGTCTTCGCACGGACACACGTGGCCAGAAGAAGAAAGACTAGGTACAGGTACACACGATACATTAACAAGCTGCTAAAAAAAGCAAAAATTCCCTCAGTGACCGTGGTGCACGAAGAGCTGATGGCTACTGCTTCATATGTTCAGGAAGAAAATATCACTAGTGTGCCTTTTTGTTCCATGTGTCTTATGTAATGTTTGTTGTATGTTGAGATTCTTAAAAATTAATAAATAAATAAACGTTTCTTTCTCGCTCTCTTTTGCTTTTATATTAACAAATTGGTACTTAAAACTTTCATAATCTTAATTAATTAATATTTGTTTTTAACAACCTACATATTTATTTATTTATTTATTTATCTACTTAGTTGTCAGTTCATTTTTATCTAATTTAATTTAATTTTATTTTGTTTGCCAGCTTATCTTCCAAAAATTTACATATAAACTTACACTTGACACTTGGATGCCGATAAATTTCAAGTTGGTATTTAATTTTCTTTATGGAAAAATTACTCTTTAGCTAAAATAAAGTTGCAGTTAAATGCTGTGAAGCGTGGAGGAAGGTGGCGAGGCGTATTCACCAGCATATCTGTGCTACTGGTTACTTCCCATCAAGAGAGAGAGAGAGAGAGAGAGAGAGAGAGAGAGAGAGAGAGAGAGGCCTACACCAAACATTCAGTCTGAAACACAAAAGTGAACAGGAAATGTACTAAATTTGCACAAGGATGTCAGGACACTCGCTCGCTTGTCATGAGAAGGTCCATTACTCCAACATTCATTAAAATTATTATTGTCACACAAGCACATGTATGAAGCTCCATATTTTTCTAATCAATATTGAGGCTTGGCTGGCTCGAGTACTGAACCACTTCATCAGGGAGGCGCCCGCTCGACTAACTACTAGTGAGAAGCATTACCACTCCATCAGGTTTAGCGGCGCATGGGTTTGGGTCACATGGAGGTAGTGCTGACCATCCTGCTCTGGGCTCCTACGGTCTGGTAGGCAAATAAACTTTCTCCCTTTCACTCACACCCTGGAAGACAGTCACTCTTACGAAATTCTAAATAAGGGATACATTTTTCTATTCGTTATGCTTCTTCGGGGAATAGTGTGTTTGATAATACTGTCTTTTTTTCTCGCCTTAGCACTAGGAATAACAAAACCCATTTCCATATTTTGTACTAACTCGACTAAACTCTACGTGCGTTTTTCTCAAACTCTTGTAAGTCTCACTAGAATCAATAATCGGTAAGCGAGATTAAATGCTTCCTAGTCAAGCTGGTTCTTTACTATCTCGACAAACTATAAGTTGTGTCTATTTCTTTATAAACTTGGTTGAGTTTTGATAACCAATATGAATGACAACACACCTGTCTCTCTCTTCCCATACGAGGTGGTTCTTTACTAACCCGGCTAACCACAAATCTTCTCTCCTTCCCAGGTGTTCCAGGCCAACGTTGACTCGCCCCAGACAAGGCACAACTACGTGGAACCGCCCGTGCTGGGTCGGTTTGTGAGGTTGCACGTACTGGAATGGCACTCACAACCCTCCATGCGCTTTGAGCTGCTCGGCTGTCAGGGTAGGTAACATCCAGCCTTGTTAACAGCTTGCTCTCTCTCTCTCTCTCTCTCTCTCTCTCTCTCTCTCTCTCTCTCTCTCTCTCTCCAGGATTTAAATATAACAAGGGTACCAGAGCTCCTACGGACATCACACTACCCAAGCAAGTTACCTAAGAGTACAGTTGGCAATCTAGAGGGTGTAACAGAGTTGTGTGGTTTAGGACTTGGGCAGAATTACCATAAGAAATTTTGTCTAGAGTCCCACATCCCTTCTCGTCAAGTTGCTTGGCTACTGGCCATGCGCAGTAGTGTTCTGACGTCACGAAACAGTAAATCCCTGACGTCACTGACACCTCGTCTTAACGCATCAGCATGGATTCATCTGACATTACAGTATTATTTGAATCTCGGGAAAAGGCATATAGAGGTGCTATGGAGGTAATGGTGAAACACTTGACTGAGCGAATACAGACGCTCGAATCCACTGCCTCTAGTCTCACTGCCGCCAGCCTTGAGTTCAGTCAAAGAGAAACTGACGAACTAAAACACGCCATGAAAGACCATGACAAAGAAAAAATTGCCAGTGAAAAAAAAAAATAGATACACTTACTCATCACACTGAGTCCTTACAACAACAAATTAAAAGCATGGAAGAACGGATCAACCAACAGAAGGATTACAGCAGGAGAAACAATATTCGGATCAGCGGTGTGGCGGAGCCTGAAAGCGGGGAGACATTTGAGCAGACAGCAGTGATGGTGTCTTCTCTGCTGGCAGACAAGTTGGAACTGCTTGGTGTGGAACTGGAGCGCGCTCATAGGGTGGGACAGCATCGAGATGACAGACCTCGACCCATTGTGTCACGTTTTTCTCGTTATTGTGATCGTGAGGCGGCCATGAGGAACACAAGAAAAATACGAGGAACCAACATCAACTTCAACGACGACCTATGCGCTGCATCACAATCCATCAAGAACGCACAAATGCCACAGTTGAAACAGGCCAGAGCTGAAGCGAAAATTACCTATTTTACCTATACAAAACTTATAATGAAGGGCAGACTTATCACTCAGAAACCATCTGTGAATGTGGCTCCATCAAATCTCGACCGTGAACAACAAGATATGGACGAAACCACTCTACGTAACCGTGAGTTACTTGATGCAACTACTAGGACAGTGGCTGAGGACGGGGCTGCCGTGGATGGGGCGGATACTCAGGGTGGTGATGGGCTGGAGCGGACCAGCGCGGTGCATATCAGCATCACAGTACAGGCCTTCCCTCCTCTCCCGCCGCCGACTGGGTGTGTTGGGTTACCCGGTGCCGCGTCCCTCCCACATTCAGAGGAAGTGAGGAAATAACCCAAGAGGAATGCAAGAAAGATATAAACTTTAAGAAGGATCATATATTGTTAAGTATTACCTAGTATTTTTACTAATGGAATACAACCCTTTTCCTTTTGCTTCTCTTGATGATATTGGTTTCACTAATTTTCTAAATAGCAATACTGTTGTTCACAATTTTTCCCTCAGTGTCATAGACACTATGATGTACAATCCATTTAATTATTTTGAAAATATTAGTCATGTTTCAGATAATCTATCAATCCAATGCAATATTAACGAACCTTCTGGTGACTATGTATTTAATGAATCAGTTAAAACATGATATTTCTGAATGCTTAAATCTATTAGCTTTCAATATTAGCAGTATACCACTTCACCTTGACAGTTGTGTTGATCAATGTGTTAATGTAAATCACATTAAGTTTGATGTTTTAGCATTTTGTGAAACCCGCCTCAATGATGCAATTCGTTCTCTTTATTCAATAGAAGGTTATGAAAGCTATTTTAATAATAAAAGTACTGCAGCAGGTGGATTAGCGATCTACGT